>NW_020955267.1:1634527-1802702 GCF_003031625.1 Empidonax traillii
ATGGTGCTGGAGCTGTATTCATGTGCTGGGCACTTTTCTTTGGCAGACGATGGATGGGGGAAGGAGGTACTTTTGGAAAGCTGTTCTGAGCACCTGAATCCTGCAGTAATTAAGCTTCCAATTGGCATGCTGTGAGTAGACATTCAGTGTGACCTTTTCCTCAACTATGAAGTCTTGTTAGATGCATAAAGTAAGCAGCAACATCTCCAGCTCCCCACAGTGTAAGAAACTCCCATCCTCCTGGACGGTTGCTTGGGATGATAGCATATGGAGGTCATCATAGAAAAGGGCAAGTCCTTACAAGGGCAAGAGACCTCCATTAATTCCAAATGTCACGGGCAGAGCTGATGCTCCTGGACCAGAGCCAGCTGAGGTGTAGACTGGGAGAGCAGGGGACCAGTGAGAGATGTTCAAGGATGTGAAGTGGGACAAGGAGGGAGAAGGAGGTGGTGTGTATGGGTGCACACATGTCATGTAGGGGTATGTTCAGGGAAATAGCGGACATCTGGAGGATGAGTGGAATACGAAAGGGAACCCTGTGTGCTGTCTAGCTGCTTTGCATTGCTCTGGAAAAGCAAAGCAGCTCTAAACCCAGAATAGCTGCTCCATATGCTTTGGCTGTTTTCGCCTGCAGCCAGAGCTTTGTGGTAAATCTGTCCATGAAAGATAACAGTCTCTTAAAAATGCTGAGCTGGTGGGACTACCTGCAGATACACGTATGACCTCAGAATGGTCCTTCCAGCCTGATGCACTGTGATTATGCAACTGTTGAAGGTAAAACTCTGAGTTACAAAGAAAATCAAGGGGGAAAAGCCACACAACCCCAAATTTGTAGTCCCATGTAGCCTGTACCAAAAAAAGCTCAGTGAGATTTAGCTGTAAAAATGTATATGTGTTTGGGACAGGGAAGACTGTTTGAGACCTGCCTGTGCACTTCTGCATCCTATTACATTGAATTTAGGTCATATACTGAAGACTTCACTTTGACATAGCTCTTGTCAAGAATAGAAGTCTGTGACATGTGCTTGACTGGAAGACCTTGCCCAGCTCTGATCAGGAGAGAAGTGAGGTCAATTGCTGATGGACATGATTCAGCCTTCCTGCTACCAGGGCTGGTTCTGTGGCTGGTACAGACTGCAAACACTAGTCCCTAGGGCCTTGGAGGGCATGAGGAAAATAGCAGAATTGAACCATGTTTTGAGAGAGATGATAGAGTGAGAACAACTTGTGTCTCACAGCTGGCTTTGAGCCAAGAGGGTTCAATTCTGTTCTTCCACAAGGGCTGAACTGTGGTGCTTCACTGTCTTAAAGGTTCACCGACTTATGTTTTCTTTTCTGTTCTCTCTCATTTTTCAGAGTTGTCCTGCTCTGCCCAAAACCAATCCACATTGAGCAAGGAATGTGTCTCAACCTGTGCTTGTGGGGACATAGGCAGCTACAGCACCTCGGGACTCTCAGACTGTCTCTGTGCTGTGGTGTGGCTGCAGAGGGTTTAAGTCCAACCCCAGCAAAGATAGCTACTCCCTGAGGTGGCCATCACCTACTTGATAGCAGCCCCCCCACTGAATAATTGCTGAATAAATCCTCTTCAGAGGCTGGCAGACTGAGCCCCTGGGGATCTCCTGAGTCAGCTCAGGAGGCAAAGCCTCTGGAAGTCAAGGCGGCTGAAGCCATGGGTGAAAGGCAGGTAGCAGGGTTAGGAAGAACATATGAGGGCTCAGCTATGTGAGCACCACAGGGCCCTTCCCAATTTGTGCTCAGTCCTTTGCTGACTCCGAGGAGAGGCAGCTGTGGGCTGCATCCCTGTTTTTGGGATCCTGTAGCCTCCTGCAGACCGTTCAGCATCCCTCTGCCCTCTCCTGAGGACTTGTGCTCGACTTGCAGGCAGCTGGTTGCACGGGGCGCCCTCGTCTTTGTGGCTGGAGTGGGAAGTGGACCTTGCACCAGGGCAGCCTTCCAATGCAATCCCCCTGCATACAGACCTGCAGATCTCGTGGCTTCTCTTTTTTACCTCCTTCCTGGTACCAAACCTCTAAGAAATTGACTGTGAACACATTAGGGAAATTCAACGGAGCAAACAAGGGCTTTGCCCCCCAAACCCTTTAAAAGTATTGAAATTCACTTGAATAAGCAAAAAAAATGGCTGAACTGTCACACATGAGGCACATGAATCATCTTTAGGGAGGAAAGCGATTCTGGCGATGTCTGGGCTTGAAGTAACTGTAGTTAACATTAAAATGACTCATACCACATATGCGTCACATCGTTTTTCATTAAGAACAGCATTCTGATGTCCTGTGACTAACTGGAAGCTGGAATTGTGTTCCTAAAGCCTTAGGATGGGGACTTGTCTTGCTCATAAGCTCTGTCTGAGTGTCAAAGGCGTTATCAGCCTTCAAATATTAAATAATAAATAATAATAATAATAATCCTCAGATCAAACACTTCATTCAAATGACAAAATGAGATGGGCTTTGGAGCTGCCATCCCCAGGGAGTGCCACAATTTTAACAGAGAGAAAATGGATAAATTGAAGGCAGGGACCTCCAGAGACACCCTTCTTCTGCTCTCAGCTCATTAATGTCAAACTGGGCTCTTCAGCCCATTTCTGATCTTCAGACAAGGTCAAAATTTCCATTTTTGTCTCTCCACAGGAAGACCTTGGATTCCTTTTCAATAACCCTATGGCCCCCTCAGCATCCTCCCAACAAATCTTTTGATGTGTAAATCCCTGCTAGTAAGCCATGGACATCAGCTCCTGCAGCCCAAGCCACTCGATCAGCATCACCTGGACCAGCTCATGTCCCACCAAACCTCTTGGTTTGCCTGTACTTGCCAGGGACCAGAGCTAGCACTGATCCTACGACCTGGGAAACAGGGAGCTGGAGGCTGGAGGAGTTTGGTGTGTCAGAGGTAGAAGGGTAATAGTGGCCAAGAGGAGCAATACAAAAATGGATGAGTTGGGGGCAGGAAATGCAGGGAAGTAAGGGAATGAATTAGTGGCAACTAATCGAGGACAACTTCTGTTGAGGGCAGAAGCTGCAGCTTTTGTGGGCTCAGTCCATTACGCTTGGCCATGGGAGGTGACAAGGCTCTGGGATGATGTCACATCCTCTGGTCAGGCCAGCCCTCTCCAGCATTTAAGCCTTGCTGCTGCCCCGTGAGCTCAGTCAGGCTGTTTTGGGGGCTGCTTTCAATCTGTTGGGGTGGAACTGGAGGGCAGTGAGTGGAGTGCACCCAAGGCAACAATAATGGACCATTACCTCTTTTCCAGTGACAAATTGCTCAAATTATATTGAAAATTGATGAGTGGCAGAAGGAAATTGCCAGGAAATGGGAGGTAAAGGTGAGGAGATCCCCAGGAGCAACCTGTCATAGGGAAAAATGGCAGAGACACAGCCCTGGGATAGGAGCCAAGGATGCACTGAGCTGCCAGGGAAATGGTTTCAGGCTCCTACACTACAGCTCTGTTTTGGTGGTAGCATAGCTCCACTTCCCAGAGAACCACCATGGGCTTTGAAACACAACTGATGTCACTTGTTGACCCCAGTTGCCTTGTTTGCGTGCTGGTAGAGCTACTGCACCCATTTAGGGATGGAGTCCTCCACGGGGGATTACACTGAGCAGTCCTAAAGCGACTGCTGGAACCTGAAAAAGATCACAGTCTGGAGATCACAAGAGATTGTGCAAAACTCTGCATGGCTGCGAAACACTCCTCCTGCTCAGGTCTGCCCTAGGGTAAGGCTCTGGAGAGATGGGTGAGAAACCCTGGTGCAGAGCAGCAGCAGATGTGCAATAGCAAGAGGGACTTCCTGCAGACGTCTGTGGAGTGTCATGTTCTCAGGCAATGACTGCTCCAGGCTTGGACCTTGCTAAATCTTGTGCCATCAGCTTTAAATAACCATTATATAAATATATATTATATAATATATAATAATTTTTACTAATGCAATATAATATTGTACATTATATAAAAATATAGTATATATAAATAATCACTCTTCATAACCAAATTGTCCTCCAGCATAATGACAATCTTGAAATTGGGTGCAAGCTGAATAGCTGGGGGATATGCTGGAGTTAATGTATCAAACTGCAGGAAGAGAAACAATACAATCTGGAAGGTACCCATGGTGCTAAACCCACTTTATCCCCTCCTATCTGAATAATACCAACCAGCCAATCAGATTATTATCAGACTTCACAAAATATACCACCTATGGCTGAAGGAAGCAAGAGAAAACGCATCTCAAAGGGTAATATTTGTATGGAAAGTGATGAGCTACCAAAAATAAGTGCTCACATTTGAAGCTCCCTCTCAGTCATTGCAGCAGGACAAGGACAGTGCTCTCCCTGCTGAAGAGCAAGCACTATCATGAGTGGCACTATGCACCATCTGAAATCCATAGCAGGCCAATAATCACTTACATCAGCTGCTGAAATACCTTGTAGGGACTAGATTAACAGGAGGAAGAGTCTTACAAACCGTGGGAGGCGAGAGCGCCTGGAGATAGAGACAAAAATACAATAGCAATGGGGCTCAGAGGGAAGCAGCAGTCATATAAATTGCCCATTAGGATATCCCCCAAGCTGGACCTGTGACAAGGACAGCATCTGCAACCATTTTGGTACCACACTGACTCAGACTAGCTTTGAGGTACATTCACAGCAGACAGGCTGTGGTAGGGAGGTTGAATCTAAGGGGAAGCAGCCAGTATACTTATTTTCTTGTGAATGTTTGGCTGTGACAGCCAACTGTGCATAAAGTCTGTGCAGCTACTTGATTTTTATTTGGGTCCTTTCTCAGGGTTATAGATTTAGCTATATCAATAACTGCCTCAACCTCAGACTGGAGATCATTTATAAACAGGGTGGTATTTTGAGTGTGCCAGGCTATGACATTAATGGTTGTAGTTTGGAGACTGTAGTCTTGGTTTGTAGTTTGGGACTGTGCTATAATCAATTGACTTAAGATATTGTTGTCTGTGAGACACTTACAGATACAAGCTCATAAACACGTTTCTAAAAGGTGAGAATACAAAATAAAAATGCTTTACAAGCCTCTCTGGCTCTCTGAAAGCCATTGATGCGTTTCTAATACAGCATGTCAAACCCATCATCACAAATAGCATCATTGCTGCTCTGAAGGGCCTGCCTGACTGCCCTTTTCCTCCACCTCCCTGCACCTGTATGTGCAGATTCGTGGGCTCCAGACCACAGCTCTGGGCCTGAGCAGGTACAGCATGAACACCAAAATGACCACATAGTTTCTGGATTCAGGTGTCCCAACCAGGGTCATCTCATAGAAGCACGTCCAGGACATGTGGCTGGACATTGTTCCCTACTGCAGCATTTCTCAGCTGTTCAATGCTCCCATGTTTTTAAAAACAAGCTTCTGCTCCAGACCAACATGGCAACTTTGATGAGTTGCTCTGACAGGGGTCTTCACAGCCAGGTATCACTGCCCTGCTCTTCATGCTACAGTAGCCCACTTTCAGAGCATCAGGGTCCTGCAGCATCTCTGCTGGCTCTGGAAATGGGAAAAGTGAAATACCAAAGAGCATCCTATTTGTTTTCACCCAGTAGTGCAATCTGCACAGGTTTTACCCTGATTTACTGCACCCCCTGATGACCACGCTAGAGCAGTAAACACCCACATGGTCATTTGGTTCAATTATTGTAATTCCCTCTCCACAGGGCTTCTCCATTGTGCCTTGCAGGTTGTTCTAGAAGCAGCAGCATGCTGGCATGCTGGCTGGAGCTCCATTATCATATCATCTCTTCTGCTACCTGTAAAGCACTGGATTGACTGACTTGGCCTCACTAGTGCCTAAAGCCTTCATCAGTGTTTATTATGGGTGTCCTAAAGTCCCATTCTCCATCTGCACAGGAACTGCTTGCCAAACTTTGTCAAACCTCTATCCCCACCTTAGCCACTCCTTCAGCAGTGCTGCTATAGAACAAGAAGGGCTGGGCCTGGAAGACACCGCACTATTGGTATTATTCTTGTTTCTCACCCAGCTGCAATGTGGACTTGTGTAATTCCCATTTGCTAACACCCAGAGATGACAGTGACAGGCAGTGTGCTGGCAGCAGGTATTGTGTGGACATGAAAAAGGGAAATGGGGAGGGCATATCTGGGATGCTGCACAGAACCACACAAAGCCAGCCTCAGCAGAAGTATCTTTGGGAGAGCTCAGAGCTAAAATGGTTAGGAGATCAGGAACAGTGATCAGAACCTAAAAGGAAAAGAGAGGAAGGATAAAATTAGGGAGGTGAGGATGAGAAGTTTAAACCTGATTCAAGAAGTCAACAGAGAGAAAGCTGTCAATGTCACATCATGGTGACAGAAGCAGGTCCCATTGGACATGAACTGAAAGAGGCAGAGACAAAGGGGCATGGTTGCGAGTTGCAGAGCAGGCTCTGTCAAAACATGACTTTGACCAGCACTTGATTAAAGCTAGGGTTATTCATGCAGTGGAGCAAGCCAGACTCTAGAAAAGCCAGGTACAACAGAGTGGCAAAAATTGGACGTGGACTGTGTGTGCAGGGCAAGGGATGAAGGCTGGATGAAGATGCTCACTAGGACTTAAAGCTTAGGTTGCAGGGTGAGGAGCATCACAGGAAGAACGTTACCCCACTGATAACTTTTTAGCATTCTCCTTGTCCTCCCATTCTTCCCATCTGTTCTGCACCAACTTCCTTTAATTTTCTTATTAAAGGGAGCTGGGTTATTACAACAAATTGTGGTATTTTCTCTTTAAACCTGTGGAATAGCTAAAGCCCTGAAATCGCCCTGAACTCTAATGGGTACAGTTCTGGCTCAAGTGAGTTATTGGCAAGCTTCTCTCTAACTCCTGCAGAGCCAAGATTTCACCTCAGACGAAGGCTATCTTTCAATTAAAGATATTACTCTTAATATTCATTAAAATTCTCTCTAATCCTAGCTTTACAAGGGGCAAACCCTGAAATTCATTAAGAGTTGTATTAAAAGCCAGCACAAAGGGCCAGTCAGGAAAAGTGCTTTATTTGATTGGCTTAGGAATGCCACCTTAAACTGACCTGAAATTGGCCAGGTCTGAGAATGGGAAAACTTGGTGCTGGAGCCCACTGGGAACATGACCTACCATGGTGTGAGGGGCTATGGAGCTGGTGGGGAGGCCTCCATCTCCCCATGTTTTTGCTCCTGTATCTCCTTGCCTTTTCCAAGGTCCCAGTGCTGAGGCAGAGGAGGGCAGGTGAAGGAGGCAGCATGCAGCTACAGCTGGTATGAAGTGCCCCTTGCTTCACCCTCTCTCCTTCCTTCAACCTCCTTCAGGTATCCATTCACTCAGATACAGGCTTGCTCTTGGCTTTGGGTGCTTCCCTTGGCTGCCATCCTCAGCAGCTCATCCCACAGCCATGCTGTGGTCACAGGGCAGGCTGCTCCTTTTGGTCCTGCAGAGCTCATTTTTGCCATTCTAGCCTTTTTTGTGTTCATGTGCCATCCCCAGAAGCCTCTCCCAGAAAAGCCTTGAAAGAGTGCAGCCATTAGCGGGGAGCAGGTGCTGCCTGTTCTGCACAGGGGGAGAAGCCAGCAGTTCTGCTCAGATCGGGGTCCGATGCTGATCTTCCACCCTTCTCTACTTTCAGAGGCTGGGGATGCAAAGGACACTTATGCATGTGAGGGAGATACCCCAGCTTCTTACCAGATGTGGGGACTGTCACAGGTGTCTGTCCCAAGGACCTCAGTTGCACCCTTGACACTGGGATATCGCAGCAGCTGCCTGGGGAGCTGTGCTGGTGCTCAGCTTCCCAATACCCCTCCAGGTTGGAAGCATCCCAGAGACTGGATCCAGCTTACAGACTGCCAGTGGGCTTCAATGCCTGTGTGAAAGGACAGGCAAACATGAGATCCACCCTGGGTGGCTGCTGCCCACCCTACTCCAGCCTGCTACCTGTTAAGCAGCCATGTGCAACTCCTTCCTCTTTGGGGCACTTTAGCCTCTGCTTGCACAGTAGAAGGACTGATAAAACCCCAAGTCGTTGAGTGGGCACCATATTCTTGAAGAAAACCAGCCTTGGTTCTGTGCTTCAACCAGAGATCCTTCAATCCCCCTCACAGACTGTGCTTCATTGCACACGTGTGCAAAGCCCCACAGGTTGTTTTGTGACTTACTGCAGGCATCAGGTGGTGCTCTGGGCTTCAAAGCCCACACCCACCAAGCCATTGAGAGAACACCCCAAGAGGTTGCCTAAGGGTTTGCAGTTTCCTGCCTGGAGAGGCAGCCCCTTCTGACAGCAAGCAGGCAGCTGTCAGGGAAAGTCAGTGCTCACGGCCCTGACTTCAGCTCTGGGATAAAAACCTGTGGGTTGTTGAAAGGCAAAATTGTTTTGGAGGCTGGAAGAGGAAGAAATGAAATGGAATAAGCTAGCCAGGTGAACTCTGCAAGGACCACATCACACAGCAGGAGAGACGGATGCTTCTACAGGCCAAGGCCTGGGATCAAGTCACAGGATTAGAGACATTTGGCCAAAAAGCCAATCAATCGCCTCAATTAGAGAGCTGAGCCCCAGATATTGTAGTATTTTCTGCCCCTCAGATGAGAATCAACCTACCTTGGGTCTGTCCTTTGGTCACTTTAATTTCAGTGCAGACATCTTAGATTCTGTGCTTGTGTTTGCATATCCTGAGATTTTATATGCATTTTCATGAGGCTCATATAAATAAAAAAATATTTCTTCATCAAATAACTATCAGTGCATTATTCACAGGCTGCAGCTTTAGGTGATTGCTTGACCTCTCTGAGAAGACCTGGTCTGCTACGTTAGGCAAACAATTTTTCTCTGTCCCTTTTGCTTCTCTGCATCTGTTAATTCCTTTATTTTTATTTCTAAACGCTGTCCCATCAGGCTGGATAACTCCTAATTCCCTGTTGTCTCTCCATTTGCATTCTGAAACTCAGATTTAACTCTAGGAATGCCACTGAAGCCAGAAGGTAGGCTGCCAACAGCCCCCTCTCCCTCTCCTCCCAAACATCAGCTGCCTTTCCCAGCCATGAAATATTGCTGGATGAAATACATTAAGTTCCCTTGATCGATAATCCATCTGTACTCCTGAACACCAGGGAAGCAGCCAGCTTCTGCCTCTTCCAGCTAATTCCCTGAGAACTGTTCTCCTGTCTCCCCAGTTGCCCTGCCAGATTCTATTTCACTCTATCCCTCCCTTGTCCCTCTGTTGCTTCCAAAGTCTGGCACTGTTCCTCCTTGTGCTGCTTTCTTTAACTGTGCCCATAATTCTCTTACTTCTTACTTTTTACCTCTTCTTACTTTCATTGTTCAGCCTCTCCCCTCTGCTTTCTCCTTACTTCTATCTCTCAGTAATTTGTTTACTGTCGTTTGCAACTGTGATGATGATGAAAGACCCGAGATGTGGAAATAACAGGCATTGGTTCCCTACCTGTCTCTTACCTCCTCCCCTCACACGCCAGGCATATTTCATTTTTCCAGCTCTCCTGAAGCCAGAACAGCAGAGATCTAGCCTGCCTGGGGAGCATCCACGTCATGCCAGCAGATGCAAAAGTGATGAAGGATGGCAGAAAGGGACAGCTTCCCCAGCTAAGCTCCTCTGGGGAGCCGTGATATTACAGCTGGAGCAAGGTGAGGGCTGGCTCTGAGTGCTTTCCATCCAGCCATCACCAAGTGCTCTGCAGTGATAGGCAAATTGCTTTATCTCTGTGACACAGATGGAGAAGCTGAAACAAATCACCGGGTTCTGTAATGAGTGAAAGGGACACAAGCAGAGTGCTTCCCCTTTACACTTTGAAGGAAAATATCACTCAAGGGGCCTGGCCCCAGGGACCACCAATAGTTAAGCTTGCTTCTCCCCATGAGAGCAGTAACAAACTTTTCATTGCAGATCTGAGTCTGCACTGTGAAATTCAGCCTAAACTTTGATACTCATCTGCCTCCAGCTTGCTGCTGAAGTGGCAGAGGACTGACTTGCTGGGAGCCCATGCTGAGGCAAGACCTCGGCCACAGCACACTGCACACTGGAGAGGGCTGAGGGGAGCAGCCTTTTAGCAGGGACGCCAACAGAGCAGATGAACACAGCAATGGATATGACCATGGCATGGAAAAGGCTGTGAGAGGCAGGCATAGCCCACATAGCCTCACACAGAAACTCCCATTTTCATGTTACCCAGACCCCATGGAGCAGGGACATTTATTAGAAGTTGATCCAAGCCGTTCCTGGACAAACCCAGCCCATCATTTTACCTTGGCCATGGCTGCGGATCAGACCCTGCTCCTGTTCATTTTGTTTTCCTTGCTTTAAAGGAGGGGGGTTTACTTATATCTCCTCTTCCAATGTTTTTTACTTGTCTCTCCTCCCGAAATACCTGCACCTGTTCTTACATCTCTTGTGTCATTCTTGACGATCTCAGTAAATCAAAGCAGGTAACCAACTGTTGGCTGAACATTAGCCATGCTGGAGATGCTTTTCCAGTGGTATAAGCTGTTTCAATAAGATAATGAGAAATTAGTCAAGCGTTCATGAACAGATGCTCTTCCTTCTGAAGAACACAGGGCCCTCTTCATTGTTTGAACAAATCTTCCTGCTAAGCCACTGCTAGCTGCTAAGGTGCTGATTTGATGCGACATGTACCATTCATCTTCATAACAGTTTCCAAGTTGAGTGCTGCCAGCTGGGGTCTGCTGTTTCCCATCGGCTGTTTTGGCTGAGTCAGACACACTTTGCAGTGAGTGCCTTCAGTAGATGGAAAGAAAACTTCTTGAACTGGTCCAGGAGGCCACCACATGCTCCTTGTTCCAATGTTTCCCCACCACTTCTCCTGCAGTGCCACTGGGCACCTGGCCACTACGTGCGAGATCCACAAGGCCAGTGGTTACTATCGTGTTGGCTCTGAGGAGCACATAGACCAGTCCTCTGTTTTCTTTCCTCTCTGGAAAGCATGCACAGTTCTCTACGAGGACACAGTGTGATGTGTGTGGTAGGTTATCTTCATGGTGGGTCATCTTCATGGCAGTGGTCCAAGGGTGTGAATACCCTGTCAGGGACAGACACCTAGACCCAACATTTCTGTCCATTTCCAATAATAGAGTGGGAAATTCAGTGTCTTCTTAAGAGAGTAGACTCAAAAAAGCAGGTCGATGCTGGCTCTACCATGTGATGTGGAGCCATGCTTGGATTTATCTGATCTTCATAGAGAAATAGTGGAAAACTTCCGAAGTTTTCTTTTGTATATCAGGAATCCCTGTGAAGTAAAAAAGAAAAAAGAGTGTATTCAAGCAACTTGCATTTCTGGAATAAGAGCAAACACTGGAGTTTGGAGGTTTAGTGGTTTCATTCATATAGATCAAAATCTCTATAAAAAATTGATAAATTGACATGGCTGCTTGTGAATCCAAAAGCAACAGCTCTTCACATGGGGTCTGGCTGCACCCAGGCTGTCAGGACCTTTATTTTATATCTGTCAGGCTCTAGCCATTTATTAACACATTTGCCCTTATCCAGCCTTTTGCTCAAAGCTTGAAACATCAAGGATGACACCACCACAGTACAGACCCATGCTGCTCGCTCCCTGGGGTCTCGTTTCTAGGCTTAGAACACCTTTGTGCTGCTGAAATCCTGGTCACTTGCAGAAAAGTAGAGAGCATCTATCTATCTATCTATCTATCTATCTATCTATCTATCTATCTATCTATCTATCTATCTACACATAAATATATATATAATATATAAAAATACATAAATATATATATATATATATACATAAAAGAGGTCATTTTCCTGAATATATGGTCTCTCCATAGCTTTTACAGCTTTGTAATTTTTTTATTTGGTACAAGCATTTAGAGTGTATGAAGCTTCTTTTCCTTCAAGGTTGCACACCCAAAGCTGTAGTTATTCAGCCCCACTTCTCTTCCTGGGATGCTGCGTTTATTCCTTGTTGTCTGAAGTGAACTCAGTGATGTCTATCATGGGGCAAAGGAAACAATTATAAAGAGCAGAAATAGCCTACGCACACAGCAGGAACAGCTCTCTGTTTCAGAGCCCTTGTAATAGATCAGAGCCCATAAGATTCTAAGTCCATACAGACCATGGGAGATTGTGTGGTCTCTAAATTCCTTTGAAGCATGCTATGGCAGGTGCAAAAAGACATGTCTGTCATGTAAAAAAAAAAAAAAATTATTTAACCATTGCAAGCCTGGGGTGGACCAGCATAGCAGAAAGAGTGATGTCTGAAGCTGGGGCCAGGTTAAAGTGGGGCACACTAGCCCTGAGATTTTTACATCTAGATTCTGCAGCAGCAACAGATGACTTGATTAGGAGTGGTGGAGCTTCAGGGCTGCTTGAACTAATTGTCTCTCAGTCATCAGAAAATTAAGTTCTGCATCCATGGGCATCTTCTCACTCACTGATTTACCTTGTGCACTGGTGAAAGGCTTAACAGGCAAAGGAGTTTGTTGGGTAGGACACAATATACTCTGAGAGATGTGAATGATCAAAGCCATTGCCTTTCCAAAAGCAGAATTACCTCGAATTCTTGGGAAGCCCCCAGTGCTGTGAAAATATGTTGACCGGGTTGTTCTTTACTGCACTATTTCCCCCCTGGCTCTGTGGTGCAGGGGGCACTGTAGGGATTTCTTCACCTGCTTTCTTGTTTCAGCCTCTACCCCCAGTTGCAGGAGCCATCCTTTCCTGAGACCACTTTGTAGAGGTGTACATTACCTGGATCTGCTTTCCAATGCACAGCTTGCACCAAACTCCATGCATCCTGATCGTCCCTCATGGCAAGCAAAGAAGCAGTCCCTCCTCTGTGCTCCCACTGGACGACATTGATGTTTGTTGTCTCCTCTCTGTTTTTTACCATCAGAGATTCACACACCTCACTGCCCCAGCCCAGCAACTCATCAATGCCATGATATGTTTGTGAGGCCCATCAAAGCCAGGGATTAAGGCCTTCACAAGCCACCATCTTCTGTGTGAACGTGCCTCCAACTCCAAAGCAAAATCTGCACAGCAATGACCCAATTTCATCTCTCTGTCACTCAGTTTAGATGAGAGTGTGGGATTTATTATGCTGGGACTTGTGTTCCTAAGCGTGAGGATGTTGCCATTATCTGCAGTTGACAGGCCATCACGAAAACATTGCTGTCAAAGTGACAAGCCAGCAGTTAGCATTTCCCCAAACCCCCATTTGTCTGTAAACAGCAGGAGGAGTGCAGCTCCTGCCCGTGAATACAGGCTCCCCTGGACCTGGGGGGATCATCCCCTGCCCAGGATGCGGGTCCCAGCCCTGCAGCATCGCTGCTGGATGATGAACCATTTCTGAGGTGGCTGCTGTGCCCTGCTGCTGGCAGGAGGAAGCCCTGGCTGCCCTGCTGAAAACTTTTTTGGTTGATGAGGGGTAGTCAGTGTGGTGTTGATGTCCACCATCCACATCCAATAGGGTGTCCTGCATCCTATTTTTTGAAGATTTGTGTGTTAGGCTTGAATAATCTCTAAGCACAGCAGGAGAGGACTTGGCACAGAGCATCAGGCTCACTGGCTTCCTAATCTGGACACTACCTGGGAATGGCTACTAGCCAGAAGTCACATCCTTTCGTTTGTTTGTTTGTTTGTTTGTTTTGTTTGTTTATTTGTTTTTAATTAAAACAAATTCTTTCTTATTAAACCTCCTTTTTAAGATTTAGGACAACAATTCTCAGCGTGTCATTTTCCCTGATGATGAGGATACGCTCTTGCACTGTGTCCTCAATTCTTTCAGATGAGGATGCCCCTGCCAGCAGCATTGAGGAGCCATCACACACGTGGCACTGCCAGGCTGGCAAACAGGAGGTCACCTGCAGTTATTTCACAAAGCAACCCACATGCATTATTTAGAGCAAAGCCCAGAGCGATGCCTCCCTTGAGTGCTCTTAAGCCGAGCTGGTTTAAAATGCAATTGTTTGAAATGTCATGTCAGGAGGACCTTTACCAGTAACTGCTGTGTGGGAAAAAGAGACGTTTTGGAAGCATGCACGTGTTTTAGCTCTTTTTAGGAGCTGGTGTCTCAGGGAAATGGGCTATTTCCATTTTCATGCCTGTTTTCCATGGGCCAAGCCAGTTCACAGTTTTTTGGTTACTTTTCAAAATATATATGGGGTTTCTGTCTGAAATGAAGCCAGTGCATAGGATATTTCCCTTAGCATGTAAAGGGCTCTTCCACAAGGGAAACTAGCCTAAGGTTTCAAGGTAGTGAATCGCTTTCTTTCGTACTTGGGTGTTTTTTGCTCTAATAATGTGTCACAAAGTAATGGGGGGGAAAAAAAGGGTAAAAAGGGATGAAGTCCACTTGTGGCTCAAAGAGCCATATCCAGATATTAAGGATAGGTTTTAGCACTTATACCCTTCTCTCAGAAAATCCTTCATCCTTGTGAGGTGCTCCGGTGAAGTACCCAGAGATGGGGGATGATACATGATTTGGGCTCCAAATGAGTATCCCTGGTTGAAGTTTCATCATAGAAAATCAGGAGCCACCTATTACCCAAAATTAAATTTTCTGCTGCCTGTTTTTTATATCCAGGCAGTGTCTGCAGTGTTAGGTAGGACACAGTGTAAGCTCAGCTCTGCTGTTGGTGGGCAGGGAGTGAGCAGGAGCTGGCCTCTTTAATGGGAAAGGAAACCCAATTAATCCTGTTCAGACTCAAAGCCTACCATCAGAGGAAGGCTGAGAGGTCAGTGAGAACTGCTCTACATAGATACATTTTTATTGTACTAATTTCCCTGCTGCTCAGTCAGAGGATTCCAGAGCAAATCCACTCTGCAGCTAACACATAAATAGAGAAAACCTTTTATAAAATGGTGGGAACCAGTATTACCATGGTGAGTCATCACTCAGCTTTGCATTTCTCAGGAACCAGGCTGCCTTTCCAGGGGGGTCTGCTGGTGCTTGCTCTCCTGTCCTCTGAGAGCAACAGATGCTAAATGGAGATTTCCCTGATGGGGCTGGCTCAAAGTCATTGCCAACCATCATATTGGAGCTGCTGCTCTAGGGCAGAGTTCCTACCCTACTGCCTTATTTCAAAGAGCAAAGATGGTGGGTTTTTCTCCCAAAACCTTTCATACAACCTCAGGTGGAAAGGAAAGACTCCTTGTTTCACTCAAAGTCACTAATTCAGAACATTAGAGAAAAAATAGTCAATTGCTATTTCTATCAATTAGAGATCAACTTTCTCTGCCTTAATTGAATGGGCTTGTCTTTCTTCCCCTGCTAATGCAGAAGCTTACAAAATAGTTGCCCAATTAACTCAGGTTTGTATGCATGTTAACTGCTGAATTGCATTGAATTATTTTGCACTTTTTGTTGTCATTATTAAAAGATTGGGGAAAAAATTAGTAGTCATCTCATGAAGCTAAGGCTTGACTTCTACGTTCTCAGTATTTCATCTGCTCACCTTCTCATGCAATTGCATGGACTTGCTGAAGGCAGTGCAGAGTCTGATGGCTTGGGAAGGGCAGCAGAGGGGCTATTTCCCTCGCTCCATTTGAACATCCTTTTTCTGCTGCTGGCGTGAAGGTCTGCAAAGCTGTTTGATGTAGGAGCTGCTGTTGCAGGTGATGTCCCTGGTTTCCATCCTCCTGCAGCCTCCACCATCACCTGCTTACTAGTAGAGTTTACCAGCAAAAGCCTGCTCCCTCCTCCCCAACAGAGGGGCTTTGGGTGCTGTTTGAACTGTTTGGGTCCAGCAATGTGCTGGGAAGAATCCAGGAGGCTGAAGAGAGGAGCTGGCACCCTAATACCATAAGGGTTATAGGAGCTGGGGCCAGGGGCCCAGGGCCCAGGAGTGGCTTTGGTGAAGACTCTGGGATGGGGTAGCACTGTCAGGGGAGTGGGGGGAGCAATGTAGGGGATTTGGATGAACAGGGAGGTGCCAGGGAAATGTGACAGTACAGAGCAATGGTGGGCAAGACAAAGGGAAGCAAAACCTGACTGGGGCTGCTCTGAGTACCTAAGGAGCACCCAAGGAGCACCCAAGTCCCCAGTGGCTGATAGCACTGTCCTTGACCCTGTCTTTAGTCCAGCTGCTGTGCAGCCAAAGTTCTGGGTACCCCTCCTGGGGAGTTTGCTCAGCCTGCAGAGGAGTGACAAAGAAAGGAGGCCTTACTCCCACCTAGCCTTGTGGCGCAGTGACAGCTACAGGGGCAATAGCATGGGGCTGCAGTCTTTGCAGCATCTGGTAAATTGATGCTAGGGCTAGTCTTTGCTGACTTCAAAGGGGCAAGAAAGAAGAGAGGTGGATAGCTGTTTTCCTGAGAATGGAGAAATGCTGGAGCTGGGTAACCCAGGCACTGCAAGGTGTTGGACAGGGTTCAGTTCTGACCCAGGATTGGAAAGTTGCTTCATTGCCATTGGCTTTTGTTCTCTCCATTAGGTTAACCTCTGGTCTCAGCTGAGTGCTCGCTAGGGGTGATCCTCAGGCTCTGGGGCTGAGCACAGGCATCCCCTCAAAGGTGGAAGGGTCTCCTCTGGACAGTGCTTTAAGGACAGTTCTGCTGGCCTTGAAGACAGACTGATATTTGACGGAGAACCTGTTTGTGTTCAAGAGCCATCTGAATCTGATATGGTTTAAGGGTTTAAAGGTTACAGTGGTAGTGCTGTGTTGATGGTTGGACAGGATAATCTTGAAGGTCTCTTCCAATCCTTGATGATTCTATGATTCCATGTTCTCTGCTTTACAAGTGCCAGGCATAGTTCCCACAGTGCACACAGTGCCCACAGCCTACAGTGCTCCAGGTCAAAGAGAGGGACACCACACTGTGGCCATTGGGAGCCCCTGGTGGTGAAATGGTTAAAGCACAGAGCTGTGAACGCTGAGACCCGGATTCGAGTCCCGGTCAGGGCCCCTCCCCAGGCAGATGGAGCTCGTCAGCCCTGTAAGGCAATCCATCTACGTCCTGAGGACCTCGCTGCCACCATCCAAGCTCGCTTGGCCCCGGCAGATGAACCTCAGGATTAAAGGGTGGGCTCAGTTCCGCGCACACTGTGTCTCACCTAAAAAATCCAATGCGCAGGCTGGAAGGTGTAAAGACCTTCCCCGGTTCTTCGTTCGCGAAGAGACTGGCCATCAAACACTGTGGCCATGCAGGGGAAATTCCTGGCCATTACCTTGGTGTGCATTCAGCTTCAAAATACCTGCCTGCCAGCCTGACCCTCACAGCACCTCAACCCAGGCACCTTCTTGGGTCGCGCCAGCCAGGCAAAGATGCGCTTTGGCTGATCCTGTGCAGGGTCCTGGGTTGAGGTGCCTGCCAGGGCAGGGCCCCTTCACTGCCAGCACACTGCTGACTGTACAAGTTCCTGCAGCCAGCCCCGGCATCCCCCTCACTCACACTTACTGGAAAAAATAATTGGATGGATTGAAGTGCAGTGCCGTTTTACTTAACAGATAAGAAATTTCATATCTGCCCTGATTAAGGGTTATGAGCTCGTTCCAGAGACAGCAGTGGAAGCAATTTCATTTCGCTTCTGCTGACGGAAGAAGTTTGAAGGGCTGAGCATTGCTATGGTTTGCTGCATTAATGTCACCACAGGAGGGACCTGCCTGCTAACCGCGGGCACAGAGATGCCGAGGAGCTCAGCCTGGAAGGCTCATGCCCAGAGAGAGCCCTATGCAATGCCCAAGCACAGCTGGTGGCACCTGGCAGTGAACACAGAGTGAGGGCTTGGGGCGGTGTGAGATACTCACCCTCCTGCTCAGCACCTGGAAGACAGGGGGTTCCCAAGGCCCCGCTGCCTGTGCCGGTGGTACCTAGCACCTCACCACCTCTGCTCCTTCATCACAAGGGCAAAACACCCAGACTGGTAAAGAAAATCAGAGTTAAACTGAAGCCATCATAGTACGTGGGTCTTTTTAAGCTGGCAAGAGCTTGGTGTGGCATTGGTGTGATGTCTTTGGCACCTCATCTCAGCACAACAAAATGCCTTCACTAGAGGTATTGCCTAATTCCCTTGGAACCAAGGGCTCCACTGGTTCCCCTATTTTCTGACTGTCTTGCAGCCACAGACCATTTGATATAGGCTGTGTCACAGCACAGTAAGCTCTGCAGATGGGCCGGGACACAAACCCATATCATGACAGGGACACATGTGCTTGAACATCTCTGTCCTCAGCACTGGTCTGAGATTCCCGGTAAGTCCATGTACTCACCAAGATAGGCTGGATGTCCCTCATCTCCCAGAAGAGAGGCTAGCTGGCAAAAACCAAAATGGTCCCAGTGGTCCTGGCATCCAACATGGAAAAGCTGAAGCTGGGAAAATTTTGGCAGCTCTCCAACTCTGCCACCAAAGCTGAAGTAGATGACTGTGCAGGTATGAAGATGAGGCAAGAAGAGGAGAACCTTTTCCTGTGCTTAGAGTGAAAACAGTGAAGTTATGAATTGCTACCAGCATGGTGAGCCAGAGCAGGATGTTATATTGTGCTGGGGGAAGTGGCATCCGAGGTTGAGACAGCAAAGTCAGGAGCAGATGTAAATTGTTAGGAGGTGTGAAATTGCTCCTTGAATACAGGGTTCCCTGAGTCCAAAAAGTTGAGGGACAGGGGAGGAGGAGACATGGAGCACTGAGGACCTGGCCACTGTTTCCCTGATGGCACAAACACTTGGCATGCAGACAGTGCTGTTAGTCCTCACGACTTCATTCCTAAGCTCATGGCGTTTGAAACCCCACCTTGGAGCCCATTGTCTACAGGCAAGTTTCTGTGAGCTGCAAATAATTTTTTTTTAAATTTCTTTTTTAATATTTTCAAAATAAAAATAATTTCTAGCCTTTCAGAGTTGGGACTGTGCAACTGGAAGGCACTGGTAGTGCTGCATTCTGCGTTACGGACAATCCCTGTGAAGGAAATGGTAGTGGTTTGGCTGAGGTAGCGTGTCCTTGGGATCCGGAAGCATCTGCAATGCTCCCAGCAGCAGGCACCGAAGAGCAGCAGCTTCATATGGTGCTGTTTTCAGACCTAAAAACACCACCAGTCCCTAGCTGATCCACAAAATGGAAGGCATTGAGCATCCTCCACATACTGAGAGGCTTTGGGGGAGTTGAGTGCCCTCTCACACAACCCTGTACAAGGCATAGGGCAGAGATGAACCAGGGGTAGAGAGTGGTGTGCTGATAAACATTCTCCTGCTGTCAGCCAGAACCAGCTGCTGGTGTTCAGAGGAGGAAGCTGGGGAGGTTTCACCTCTCTTATAAAACTAATGTTGAGTTCCTAAATCAATACCTTCACCTTCTAAAATGTTCCAGAAGAACCTGTAACGATTTTTAATCTATTCTAAATGTCAGAACAAACAGCATTTTCTTCTAAAAAGCTTTGCAGGCAGTGGTGCTGGGACCCAGGCAGGCACTGAGTACAGCTCCATCCCTCTGCTCCAGGCTACAGAGCTGCCACAGTGGCCACCTTGTACTGTTCCATAGTCCTCAGCTGCTGCAAGGGCCCTTGGCCCAGGTTGCAGGCAGAAATCAGTTTTATTTATTAAGCTATTTTCTATTAAAGCAGCAATAACTACAGAGAGAAGACCTGTGCCCCAAGATGAAACTTTATTGCTATCTCTTGCTGCTATGTATGGCTTAGTTTGGAGGAACCAGGCCCTGGGAAATGTTTCAGACCCTCAGAGGGGAAGGATATTAACCCTGAAGCTTGCTTTGACTTAAGGAAAAAAATCTCTGACAGCTGTCAGGGCTGAGAGGTCCTCAGGGCACTGGCTTGGAGTGCTGATATCAAGCCTGTTGCAGTGAGACAAGGCATTCTCAGGAGTGAGCTGCTTCAGTGGAGATGTTCTCAGCCATCCTCTGGTCCCTCTGGGGATTTGCAGACAGCTCAAGTCACAACTGCTCCTTGCTTTTTCCTCTCTTACCTTTGCAGATTTATTTTCTTCATACTTCCTTTGCCAAGCCCCTCCTTCCCTCCTCCAGGCTGCA
Organism: Empidonax traillii; assembly: GCF_003031625.1. Taxonomy (NCBI): domain Eukaryota; kingdom Metazoa; phylum Chordata; class Aves; order Passeriformes; family Tyrannidae; genus Empidonax; species Empidonax traillii. The sequence goes on from NW_020955267.1 coordinate 1,654,489, forward strand.
GGAGAAGAAGTGGTGAAGATAGGAAAATGCTGAATTCATGGAAATAAGTCAGACACTCTCAGGTCTCCCAGTATGCCGGAGCAGGTTATCAAGATGGGCAAGCTTTAAGCTATGTAAGCCATGAAGTGATACAGAGGGTTCTGCCTGGCACCAGCTTTGGTCACCCTCCCAATTCAAACTCATTATTATATGAGCTTTACTGAGCTCAAAACAAGTCCCTCCCTGGCATGGGCAATTGTGAAATCCCCTCCCAGACGTGCCCTTAGCTTCTCCAACCTGCTGGAGCTTGGGGTGGGAAGATGTGTAGGCAGTCAAAGGTGTACTACAGCTGGTGCCTGGCACAGAGGCGCTGTGTGAGACCAGAGGTCTCAGTGTACAGTGGTACAATGTGTTGTAAATGGTAATTTCCTCTTGACATCTAATCTTGCTGCTGAAAAGCATGTAAACTTCTCAACAAGCCAGGCAGGGACACAGCATTCAGTATCTGTGCCTGCTCCTCTCTGTAATGTCCATAAATCTTGCACTTAGACTCTCCAAGAATCCCCTTGATTATGAACATGATTATCCCAGAAACCTCTGTGTTTCTCTTCCCCATGCTGCATGAACAATTGAAGGATGGTTCTAGCTTATTTATAGTTCCTTTCTCCACTATCATACATTAAATAAAATCAGGATCCCAGTTTTCACCCCTGCACAGCGGAGCTGTATCTTGAGCACAGGCACATCAACCTATGTGTCGTGCTTCCCACTGCAGACAGAGTGGTGCTGGCAGGAGTTGGGTCAGGGAGAAACCAACCATATGGAGCTGCCCTGGGCACAAATAGAACCAGCCCAAACTGTGCCAAGGATCCCTGGGCAGCCCTGCTCCCTGGGCAGCTCTCCAGGGTCTGCCCAGCATGCTGTTCTTTGGATGCCAGGAGCATATGAAACATGTTTGGCACATGCCAAGCTTGCCTCAAAATGCAATTTTCAGGACTTCAAACTTTTCAGTCACATTTGCTAGCAAGTTTTGTCTGAAAATGTATGGGATAATTTTTTCCTGAAAATGTCAAAACATTATGTTTAGACATTTCACAAATGAAATAGCTTGGCATTCTTTCAATATGACAGTTCCATTTCAAAACTAACCTATCTTCTTATTTATTTCTTTAAACCTAAATATTACAAAACATTTGGGGTTCAAATTGACATTTTCATTTTATTTTTTGAAAGCCCCCCCTAAGTTTTCCATTTGGTTTGAATGGGCAGGTCTCCACTTTCCTCCTGTCTGAGTGGAGAGGGGCGAGGATGGTTGGCAGGGGATGAAATCTACTCTGTTCGGGGAGCTAAAAGTATAGGGAGCTTACCCAGAATGCTCCTTCTCTTCCTGCTGGAGCACTGTCTTGGATACACGTTCCCCTTCATCATCTAAACCCTATTCTCCTTCCCTGAGGTTTTACTCCAGTGCCCTGTAACCCCATCCTGGGAATAAAAATGCTGCTTTCAAGGCTGCCTATGCATCCTTGCTCTCCCCCTCCTGCCACCTCTCCCACCTCCAAGTGTTTTCCATTAAAGCTAAAGACTAATTTCTGACTTCACTCACTGACAATGTGCCAATGGAGCAGGCTGTGGGGGGAAAGACATGGAGGTTGTGGGAGGAGAAGACATAAAATCAGGGATGGCATCCGTTCAGTATCAATAGCTCTCTAGCATGGCCACGGGCGCATGGGGATGGCGCTGGGGTGCACGCAGTCCCCAAAACCTACCCTGCAGAGCCCTGGGAGCTGTGCATTTTCATCACATTCTTGTACCCTGGCCTTGCTGGGGGTGAACTGGGGTAGCCTGGGTGTCGCTCCCTCCACGAGCACCAGAAATATCAGGATACTCCTGTTCTCCCAACCCACAGCTGGCCCAGGATGGGAAGAAACCTTAATTTCCCTCCATTGGCTTCCCTACACAGCTGACAACACTGATTGCTATGGAAACCAGGGGGGATGCAAAAGGAGAGGCTGCCTGGCTGGGAGGCTCCCACAGCAGGAAGGGGTCCCCCAGGAGAAGGCATGGTGTGGCGAGGCAGGGCGCCTCTGCTGGGGGGAGCCCAGGGCCAACGCCCCTGCGTGAAGGCACAGGATGAGTGCTGGCTTGGCCTCCCCATCCCACCGACACCCCGGTGGGTTTGAGGTGCTAGTTATTTCTTACACGGGATCCAGTGCTTTTCCTCTCTCTGTCTCTGCATCAGTTGTGACAGGAGCTTGCAGAAGAAAAGCACCTCCCTCACCAGCTGGGGACTGTTGCCAGATTTCAGCTCCGCCAGCCTTTTTTCCCCCACAGATGTACAGAGGTTTTTCTTCTATATGCAGCTCAAAGGCTCTTCTGTTTCACTTTCTTGTGAGGACTATCAAAGTGCTCACAGAATTTTTTCTTTATTATTATTTAATGTTTAGCAGCTTTTAAGAGGGGTCCCAGCACAGGCAAGAGGCTCTTACCAAGCACAGGTTCTGCCTCCCCCTCTGAGCAGAAGAAAGGCAACAGACAGAGAATACCTCTTAATTAGCAAGCCAATGCCCCCCTTCCTTTCTCTCCCTGCCCAAGCCCCATCAAAAAGCCATGAACATCCATCTGGGGTGCCAAAATCAGCTTCTGATGACAGTAACCTCCCTTGGCTAGGCATTCACATATCCTGGAAGCCCTGTGAAACTTCGAGGAAAACACATAACAACTTTCTTTGGCAAAGAGACCAAAACAGCTTTATATACCATAGGTATGTTTCTAGCCTTCTTTCCTCTTAGTATCTCTTAGCTGTTAATGCAGACAGACTCCTGCTGCAGCAAATGCTCTTATCTCAGTATTACAGATCGTGAGGTGACATGAGCAAAGGCTGTCAGTAAGCTGGCCAAAACAAGTTATCTGTGTAAGCAGTCTTCAAATAGAATGGCCTGTCCTGGGATCATTGGCCAGCAACATCTTGGAGAGGCACATGCATAGGAAGTATTAGGCTTTTAAGGTTGTCCAAGCTATGTTTCCTCCCTCTCTTCCCCTGGGGTAAATTTATACAGAGAAAATCCTTTCCAGTGCTGCTGGCTCTGCCTGCGATGCACACATGTTTGGGACCTAAATACCCAGCTCTGCCGTGGCTCTACTAATAAAATGTACCCCTGGGGAATCTGCTGTCCGAAGGAACAGGCCAGGCTGCACAGAACTGAGCTGGGGAGAGGAGACTGGTGTTTAGATCAGACCTGAGATGCTTTAGTAAAGCAGCAGCTGACTCACCATTCTGCCTGAGGCAGGGAAGAAGCGGGAGCGAGCCCAAGGGACAGACAAGTGCTGTGTGCAGCACTTGCTGGGGAGCAGTACAGTGCCCCTCACACCAGTTTGGGAGATGAGGGAGCCAAAAAGAGAGCTGCTCCCTGGCACTCAGCATCCCATTTTTATTTAAAAAGGTGGGTGTCTTTTTCACTTGTTCACAAATCCTGACATTGATGTGACAACCTGCGCAGGAAGGTACAAAAGAAAGGGGGGAGATCTAGAAAATGCTTATTGCCTGAGCTGAGGTTTAGTTAGACTCCTATAATTAACGACTGCAGCTCTCCTAAGAAAAATCCCAGCTGCTTTCCTCTGCAGCTTGCTCTATAAATTCTTCTCTCACGCATCTGACACGCACCAAAACCCATTCCTGTGAAGAAGGGAATGAGTATGTATAAATCAAATGCATCTGAAAAAAACGAGCAAGAGGAGAGGGGGCAAAAGGAGCACAGATTCCAACAGAGGTGATACAAATCAGCTTCCCTGGGAGGATTTGATCAGGTGCCCCTGGGCCAGAAGAAGTTTGCGGGGTCATGGGTAGCAAGCCCTTCACATCTGAGCGTTAGATGAGGAGCTCAGGCAGTGAGATCTCTCCGTGCCCAGCATAGTACATGCTGTGCAAGGTGTGCCCTCATTTTTTCTTGAGATAAACAATTCTCTCAGTAAACTGTTCTGCTGAACTACTTAGTGTTTGGACTAGCCCCAAGGGAGCTAGGACCTCCCTCCCCATCCCCAAGCCCCAGTCTTTTAGGAAGCCCTCCCAACCCAACACTTCTAGCGATCTCATCTGCACTGTAAAATGATCACATCCAGCAAGATCAAAAGGACATCAACCACAAAGCCCAGCACAGAATCAGGCATCCTCAAGAAGCAGAAGTCTGTATCTCAATTCCTTACAACAAGAGCCTTTACTAATTTGAAGAACTAGCCCATGCTCCTAAGCATATAACACATTGAGCAAGGCTCTCTCTGCACCCTTCCTTTTCAGATCTGCTGCCCTTTCTCCAGGTCAGTGGGGCCCAATTCTTGAAAAGCAGTCTCTTGGCAGGGCAGTTTCTGTTTTCTGAAGGTACTTCTGCACACGTTTTTGTCATTCAAAGTTCAGCCAGCGCAAAGCAGAGCAGGTAAGTGACTTCCTGGATCTGGGAACTCCACACAGGTGCCCAGCAGGTATGGGTGCATACTCTGCTCAGGCCCTTTGTCCCCTTGGTCTAGCTGCCAACTCTTTGTTCATCTATCCTGTTCATTTTTCTCTACATGAACTACACACTAACCCTTCACCAATTCTTATCTTCTCAGAGGTTCCCAGGTCTTACCAGATTCTTTTTTCTCTTCCAATACCTGGACAGCTGGAAGTGCCCTCCCATCTTATGACAGTTTCATCTGCCTTCTGACAGCTGAATCCATGTGCTTCCATAGCAGGAGCTGGGGGAGGCTCAGCAAATACCTCCTGTTGCCTTCTACCCTTAAGCATCTCTCTGGGCTATTCCCCCTTCTCCCATACCAGCCTGTTTTGCCTTTGCTCTCTCACAATGCTTTGAACTCTATTTGATTTGCAGACACAATTTTCTTCCATGTGATTCAGCTCTGCCCTTTGAATTGCCTCTTCACTGATACATTTTTGCTTAGCTCGAAGAGGATTAAGTAAATTCTTTCACCATGGCAGTCCTATTTCTGGCCTGTGCCTGTTATCTGGGAACATAGGACAGTGACAGCAGGGGGAAGCATTTTATTAAGAGGCCAAGGGATCTGCCACACAGTCCTGCTGCTTCCTTGCTTTCCACTAAGCTTTTACAAGCACTGGTAGATAAAGTTCTGCTAACAATAGCATTGCCCCATTACTTCTGCCTTTGTCACCAAAGGCAGGTAGTGAATTTTCTTATCCAGATGCTATTAGCTCTTCCCTGTAAAGTTTCTATATTTAATACAAATCTTCCAGGTCTGAAGTTTGTGACAAGCATGCGTGGGCAGGCAGGGACATGAAGGGAAGCCTGTCACACAGCCTGCTGGACATGCTGGCCAGAGCACAGCCACCCTCACCTGGACACAGTGCAGGACGCTGGCAAGGAGAATCGACCCTGTGTGCCAAGTAGAAGCTGAGCAGGGGGACCTGCCGTTCCCTTAGTCAATGTCTGCGCAGCTGCTATGGATATGAGGGAAAGAGCCTAAAGCCACCCTGGCTATGTGGCTCTCTGAGCTGTGGTAGCAGGGCTACAAGTGAGCCAGCAGGCAAACCTCCTGTGGGTTCTAGTCTACGGCACAAACCTACCAGCCCACAGCAGCCCTCAGCAGGAAGAGCCCAGGCTGTCCCTTCTCTCAGGCTGCTGTGCAGCAGGTCAGCTCCCCCCAGCAGCTGGAGGGCAGCCACTGCTTCACACCGAGAGCACGTATAGCAAACCTTCCTCTGTACCTTCTGCCATGGCACGTCATGGGGCCAGCCTGGTCCAGCACCAGCAGCACATCCTCCAGCAAACTTGTATTCTTGCAAATCATGCAGAGTGTGTCCCAGTGCTCAGCACTCCAGCTCAGGAGGGAGGTCCCCACATCTCAGAAAACATTTTCAATGTCTTTCAAGCAATAGCTCTCAACCAAACTCTAACAGTGTGTCCAGACAGTAATTCTTCCAGGGTGAAATCCTGCAAGTTCAGCAATGCACAGGACTCCCTGGCCTTTGTTCTCCCCTCGACGAAATAACATGAACCTAAGGCTGACTGTGACAACTCTTTGCCATGTATGATCAGTGCTGTGGTAGACTACAGCTTGGAAAAGAGTTGTGCTGGAACAGCACCTGACTTTTGTGGCTGACCTATTCTGAAGACCACATCCACCTCCATGTTAACTTCTGAACGGAGAGAGCTTTATCATCCTCTGCTTCAGCATCTGGGAAAGGCTAATGGGGCAGATGTGGAAGGAGAACTTACCCCATCCTCTCCCTGGATAACTCTATTGAATCAGGCTAGAACTGTGCAAAACATAAGCTTTTTCCCTCAGTAACCAAGATTAGACTGTGAATAAGAGCAATTAGCTAAAGGTCAAGCCAGCTAGAACAAGAATAATGAACATGGGCTTAAGGAACAGCTGTGTGCAATTGTTCAAAGTACAGCAGATTCTGTCCTTTTTCTGACTCGGTGGTTGGGGAAGGAAGACATTTTAGCAGTGGCCAAAAGCACGTCTGGCTTTTGGACTGCTACACCCATCATACACCTGGTTTCCCTGTATCCCTGTATACTCTGAGTTGCTCACAAAACAGATGAGCATTGTCTTTGATCTTTAACTCTCTGATGGGTACAGAGCCTCTTGGAACAGTTCATGCTGCCCCACTTGCAAGAAGGTCTCCCACTCCTGAGGTTAACATGATGTGCCCTGGTGCCTTCAGTCACAGCAGACAAAGGCTTCTTCTCCTTGGAGTCTTAGACCCAGTAATTAACCCTTGGCCCTTTGGACCAAAAGGAGCTGGGACACTTTGACCTTTGGAACCCGACGGAAAGTTCAATTAACTTCAAGGCCCTTTGCTAGGAGCATTAGTTCAGGAAAAAAAGAGTTCAGAGGAGTGCTGGAACATTATCATCTAATTGTTCTTAATGTCTATTTTTAGAAGGGTGAAGGAGAGAAGGAGCTGAAGACAATACCTTGGAGCCTGGGATGGTGGTAGTAGTCACGGGCCTTTCTTTGCCCCAAGCCTGAGCTAGAGCAGAAAGGGGGTGGAGATGATGGTGGTGGTAGCACCTTTCTTTTCCTCTCTTTTTTTTTTTTTAATTGTACTTTTTAAAGAGATAAAGTTGCATTTTCACCACCCCACCCCCATGGTCAGAAAATGAGACCCACAGATAGAGCTGAAGATAATGGCAGGTTGCCATGGAAATGCGCATTTAGTCTCACTGTTTCCATGGCAACTGAAAGACATACCATTCTGTTCCTCTGAAGGATGCCAAAGGTAAATGAGCACTGATTAAAACAGGGGCACAAACTTGGGTTCTAATCACGACAAAGACTAGGACCATAAACTCTTATTGCTCAAGCAGGAAATATTAAGAGCCATACAAATTCTGGGAAGGCCAGAGGCAGGAAGAATTGCACACAAACTGCTCCCCACAGGTTGGAGAATCACAGCCTTGGAATAACAGCCCATCTCGCTTTCATGAACAGCTTTAGCTGACTCATGACAGTATTTCTGTCCACAGCTGGATACTAAACCAACCCCAAGTTCATGATCTACTGAGCTGTTTCCTGGGCAGGTATCTGCACAGATCAAAGCCTGTTGCAGCCTAATCCTGGAAACCATGCAGAGCAAACACATTCCTCAGAACCCAGCAGGATCCAAACTGTACCATTAATCCTCTACCTATCCCCTAATGGCATTTGGTTCAAGGATTCATACTCTTAGGAAAAAAGAAAAGGCAATAAAACACTTATCAAGGGGAAGAGTTTGATACTATACAGGTGCCTGCAGTTTATTCTTGCCAATGCTTGGTGTCCTTAAACTGTGGTTCTTTATCCAGGCTGGATGACAGTTGTATCAAACAAACCATTACACAAGGTTATCTCTTTCTCTGCTGCCATTTTCTCTGGCAGTTATGGCCCATTCCAGAGAAGCGTGGTAAACACTTGGTGAGAGCTTTGGCTGGTCTGCATGAAAACAGGCAATGAAAATCAAGCACCTTAATGGTGCACATCCTATCACACCCTCTGCTAATGAATCTGATGGTGGTGTTTGCTAGTGGAGACAATGCTTGATTCAGACCTTAAGCATGTGTTGTAGCAGCTCATTGGGAAAAACAGCACACTTGCTCTGAATTTTTCTCTGAACTCCCAAGAGTAGCCCTGTTGGGGTCCTCATTGACAGCAAATTGAACATGAGTCAGCAGTGCCCTGGCAGCCAGGAGGGCCAACTGTGTCCTGGGGGGCATCAGGCAAAGCATTGCCAGCCAGTTGAGGGAGGGGATTGTCCTGCTCTGCTCTGCACTGGTGTGGCCTCACCTTGAGTACTGTGCAGTTGGAGGTGCCCTAATTTAAGAAGGATATAAAGCTGTCCAAGTTGAAGTGCCTAGAGGGGAAGCCATATGAGGAGCAGCTGAGGTCACTTGGCTTGTTCAGCCTGGAGGACACTGAGGGGAGACCTCATTACAGTCTACAACTTCCTCACAAGGGGAAACAGGGGCAGGCATCTCTTCTCTGTAGTGACCAGTGATAGGACTGGAGGGAATGGCATGAAGCTGTGTCAGTGGAGGTTTAGGTCAGATATTAGGATAAGGTTCCTCACCTAGAGGGCAGTTGAGCTCTGGAACAGGCTACCCAGAGAAGAGGTCACAGCACCAGATGAGACAGAGTTCAGGAAGCATTTGGACAATGCTCTTAGGCACATGGTATAATTTTTGGACTCAGTAATACTTGTGGGTCCCTTCCAACTCAGGATATTCAGTTCTGTAATTCAATAAACTCCACTGACCAGTCCCAGCTTACAGTGTGAACAGTGGGGTTTATACCACTGGTTTTTTACTTTCATCTGCCAACAGATGTTTGAAGTGTTTGTAAGGCTGAAAACAGTCTCGATACAAAGTGTGCGCCTTCACAGCACGGGACACAGACAACAGAAACCTTCTGTCATGCATTTCCACCTTCCTGTTATTGCCTCCTCCACCGTTCAGTGATTCCTACCCCGCGTGCTGGATTCATGCAAGCCCTTAAGGTGGCAGGAAATTACAGTACTGCGTGGGAGAAGCAGAAGCTCCAGTGGGTGTTATCCAGGGGGTACTGGCTCCTTAACCCTAGTTATCTTCCTGACTCACCCAACCACTCTGCTCTGTACAGATATACAATTTCACAAGTGAAAGGTCTGAGCTTAGTGAAATTTTGCAGATAAAAATTTGTGGATGAAAAGGTTCTTTCCCTAACATCTGCTCTAGGTTGGTCATTGGTCTTGTTGCAGCCACTCACCTCAAAATGCTTTGTAAAAAATGATACCACACAGGAGCCCTCCAACACAAGCACAGCTCTCTGATACATATCTCTAAACCACAAAAAAAAGTACATGACAAAAATCTGCTATTAGCCATTGCCTGGCTTGAAGCCTTGAAGAGGGATCCACAGTTAAGAGGTGATGTTAGACACCTAATTTGAAGAACTGAGCCAGTTCTCACAGGATGTGCTGGTCATCTCCTGACAAGTCCCTGCAGAGCTCCCACAAGCTCTCACCAAAAGGAGAATTTCTATTCCATCTTCTTCTACCTTCCTGTCAGTGACACTGATGATTGTGCCCTTTTCCCTTGAAGTTTAATCTCAACATAGGCTTCCATAAATATCTTTCTTGATCATTCATTCCTTGTCAGGTGGGTGAACTGAGAGAATCTTCCTTCTTTATGTGGGAGCAGAGAAAGATTTTCCACTGCAGCTTCTCATCTGCCACGAAGCGAAGGCGGCACCTCCAGCTTTTTCTCAGTGGTTCAGTACAAGGGCTCCCACCTGTTCCCTCACAGGCAGGCCCTAATGGCCCAGGCAGAACCAAATTCCCTGCCTAATCCTGTGTGTCCTTCTCTTGGCACCGCTTGCCCCATAGCATACAGTGTAGTGTCATCTTTGGCACCTACGGCTATTCTGTGTACAAATCTTGACAGGTTAGGGCTTTTTGCAGGAACCAGGATCTAGCCTTTTTTGTCTACACAGCCAAAATTCACCAAGACCACCTTCACCCCTCCCTGGTAACAAGACCCCCTTTGCTGACTTCCTAGCATCAACAAAAGTTTTTGATTTCTGGTATACTGACAGACTTTATAAAAGTCAGACCAACTCTCAGGGTGACAGACAGCCCTTCGCACCCATTCCCTACTGGGAACTGGAAAACTAGTACCTTTGGCCAACACATTACAGCTACTCCCAGGAAGCAGGACTAGGAGGCCAAGAGCAATGTATTGTACAGCTAAAACCTCTCCAGCTTCTAGCAATTTCTCTGATGTAGTGACAAGGCTGCTGCAATACCAGATGAACTTGGCTCCAGCCTGCCTCCAAAAGAGAGAACTGTAAAGAAACTTTTGTTTCTGCTTAGGTCCTGCATGGAGCAGATCCAACCTGAACCGCCAAAAGAGGTCAAAATGCCTGTGAATGTCCATTGCAGCAACTCCCAAGGAGTAAGGGGTCCACCTAGTGCAGTCAGAGCAGTACTGCCAGAGCCGCAGGCAACACAAGCCACACACGTGCGAGCTTTACAGCAACACTGCAAGTGACACTGGTGGGGACCAAAGCCTCATCTTCTGCACAATGCTTGTAAGGGAGAGGCAGGTTCTCTGAAAGTGGTCGCACTCCCCATGGACAGCACTTGCTCCGTTTACTGCATCAGTGTAGAGTAAGTGAAGGCAGGTGGCACCTGGCTAGGTTGAAGAAACACAGCACATTTACATTTAGGAAGAACAGTAACCCAAAATGAAGCCTGCTGGCTTACAGAGGCTGAAGACTGGCTTTAGTCTAGGGGGAAAAAAGCCTCGGTAGCTGCTGGTTTGCTACCTCCCCAGCACTATTGCTGCATTTCTCATAACAGGTCCCAGAAGAGACTTGACCAAGGCCTGTGTGAAATGGATCAAGAACGGATCTTCCTGGTTCAGAAAGCAATTCCTCTGGCCAACTTTATCTCAGCTGAAAGAAATTGAGTTTATCTAATATGTGCTACCTACACAAGCTTTAAGGTCTTATACTTTTCAAATACAGTTTTGGTTAACATCACATTCAAGATCTGGGAGCACAAGGGCAGTGTCAAACACCCTGCAGGGGTTTAGACCAGTTTTTTAACCACATCCTTCTACTCCCTTTCACAAAACGTGACAGTGCTACATTCAGCTCTCTCCAATAGCAAGGTAACCAGGCAGACGTTGACTGCAGGAAATCAAAAGGGCTAAACTGAAAGAGCTGCTGGTCCACATCCTGTCCATGTGACAAAGAGCAGATCACATATGACCTCCTGTAACATCTAGGGATGAAACTGAAACTAGCTGGCTAGCAGGTCTGAGCAGTAGAAATAAATAGGCAAAACAGTGCTCTACACAAGCACTGCTGATTGGTTTAAAAAGGCATTTGGAAAGCTTAACAACAAAAATGCCTGTGGCATGGAGACTTAGAAACCTCATGGTTTGCCATAAGCAGTTCCCTTGAGACCAAAGTCATGTAGTGCTCCCACACTCACGTGAAAGACTCGAGTCTTAGGTAATTTGGTTATGATCATATAAAATACAAGAGGGAACAAAAATAGCTTCCCCACCTCTCCTTTCATCCAGAAGCAGGTGAATCACTTTGATTTAAAAGACATCTAGTGGCAGATAAAAAACTATAGAAAATGACTAATCAAAAGGATGTTATTCTGGAAACTTCTAGACTGCCCGTTACCTGAGAGGTTTAGAAAAGAAAGGAGCTATTCCAGTCTTTCATCAAACCAGGCATGTTAAACTGTGACTGAAGGGTAAAACACGCTATGGAAAAACTTCCCAGACAACTTTAGGTCAAGAGGACTTGAGGACCCCTAAGCAGTACTCCAGATCCAACTCTATGTCACCTTAACTTCCCTTCCTGCTGGCAAGAGAAGGCAGCAAACCACACTATGAAACCTGAGAGTCTGTATGACCTAAATTCCAAGTTGGGTTTAGGAACAGCCTGAAATAGCACTGAGACATATAGAGCTATGTGTTTTATTTTTGTATATATAAAAGTATTTGGGGTTTTTTTGGTTGTTGGCGGGGTTTTTTGGTGTTTTTTCTCTTTTTTTTTTTAATTAAAAAAAAGTTGTTGATTCTTTCTACCTCAATTTTTCAGTTTCACTTACTCTGAATAAGTAAAACCTTCATCCCAGGAACTCACACCAAAACCACTGTAGGTTCTTGGGACCAAGAGAAGTCTGCTCAACAAGAAAAGAGCAAAGTATTTGGAAAAGCCCACTGTGAGTGGAGAGCCAGTAATTCTGGGAGGTATACGTGAGAAAGACTCCAAGTCCCATTCAGGTGGACAAGAGATAAGCAACAGCAGCCTGAAAAGAACTCAGGTTCTACCCACCTGTAAATGCACAAGCAACACCAGTCAGTCTCAGAGACTTTTTTTACTAAGGATTTTCAATAAACACATCTGCACATACACACATATATATGTAGATATACATATATATATATAGCCCTCTCTTGCAGAGAGAAACAGTTAAGTGGTTCCACATTCAGGACAGGGCAGGCAAGTCAGCACCACCTGGCCAATGGTTCACAAGGTGCTGAAGATGCTCCTGTGTGTGTGCTCATGGTTACTCCACGTTTCTGAAGGGAAGGCCAACAAGTCTTGGAGACAGGCTCAGTGCAAACACACACACAGCTGCAGAAATGTGTAACAGCATTGTCACAGAGTAAGGGAGATGAGAAGGAGCAGCTGGGAAAAGAAAAAACCCACTGAAGACTGCCAGGAAGTGTCTGAAAACAGTGTCCGTCCATGGGAAGTCCAGTCAGAATTTGACAGAGAAAGAAGTCCCACACGAGCAACCCTTCTCTGCCTGGGGGTTGCTCACCACCTGGAAGGAGCTTCGGATCAGCTCCTGGCTGAAGTCCACCATGGAACCTTTCACGAAGGCCAGGCTGTCCACATCCACAACCACACGGGCACCACCTTGTTCAAACACCCTACAAAAAAGCAGCATATTTAATCATTAACTGTGCCAAAGACCTTCCAGAGAAGCACAGCCTGAACTCTCTCCTTATCTCATAGGCTTCTGCCCTTCAATGCAAGATACTATAATGTCACACATACCTCCACTGCCATTTTTGCAAAGAACAGTAATACCTGACCATCACTACACCCCTTTGTCCTTGCCTGTCATCAGGATTGATAACTGTGTCCAAGGAAAACTTGTACTGGAAGCCAGAGCAGCCACCTCCTTCCACCTGCAGCCTGAGAAACTCCGGGCCTTCTGCAATCTCCAGCAGCCTCTGCAAATAAGTAAAAGGACTAAAAGGCCTGCTGAACAAACTGATGAACACTCAAATGCCTCCTCCCCTGTGCGCCCACGGCAGGCCGAGCACTTCGGAAATCCCTCCCAGGGGCACCCGAGCCCTCCTGGGGTCCCCACCTTCACGCAGCTCTCGCTGAGGAAGACCTGTCCTTCGCTGGGCTCGCTCTCCGTCGGGCCCGGCTGGGAGAAGGACGACTCCCACCGCAACGGGCGGACAGCCCGGGCAGGCACAGGCGAGGGCCTCGGCAGCGCTCGTCCTCGGCACAGCGGAGCGGGGCCCCAGCTGCCTCGGGGAGAAGGGAGGAGAGGGGGAGCCTCAGCGGGGTCCCCGCCACGCCACCCGGCCCCCGCCGATGCCGCCCCCTGTCGCGCAGCGGGGACATTCGGCGTCCCCGGGGGAGGACCCAAGGGCTCGGGTGTCCAGGAGAGCTGTACCTCGTCCGGCCGCCCAACGCCAGCACCCACCACCACCGCCGCAGCGCCCCCGGCGCCGCCATCGCGGACCAGCCCCGCCCCACCGCCATGACGCCGCAGAGGCGGAAGTGCCGCCGCGGCGGGCGGGGAGCGGCCGCGCCCACACCGGGCGGGCACCGGGAGGACACCGGGAGGACACCGGCCGCTGTGGGAGCTGCGTGGTGGCGCTGCTGCGGCGGCACGGCTCGGCCGCCGGGCCCGCAAACCCGCTACGGCTTCGCTCAAAGGCACGAAGCCGCCTTTCGTCCTTGGAGGTGCTCGCAGCAATGCTCGCGGAGGGGAGCAAACAGCAATAAAACAGCGGGGAGCAATAAACAGCGCAGTGCTGCCCATCAGCGCGTGCTTGTGCCGGGATTAGCTGTGAGGTCGTTCATCCTGAGCAGACCCCAGAGAGTGATCAAGGTGCCGCCGCAGGGGAGTTAGGCAAGCAGAAGAGCAAACACGGGGCCAGGGCTCAGGGCTTGTAGGGTTTTTCCTTGATCCAGACTGGTTTGCTCTCCTTTATCAGGTAGGGGCTCAGCTTACAAATCCCTGTGGAGGCCATTCTTCCTTCGGGCGGGCGCTTTGCCCCGGTGCTGCGGACGTGCGCTCAGCCTCAGACCCACACCGTCCCTTTCCTCCCACTCCAGGAAGGGGGGGGAAGGAGACCCCCACCCCGAGCCTGCCCCTACGGCCACCCGGGGCAGGTTTCCCGCCCACGGTGGTTTAACCTCCTCCTGATGTCTGCCATGTGACAGCGGCCTGGCCGGTCGATCACAGGTGCACCTGCGGTTAAAAGAGTCTTTATTGCTTCCTCATGTGTTTCTGGGGGAGGAATCCTGTTCCTCAGCCCCCAGCCAGCCCTGTGGAGAGTCACACAGTGACTCTGTCGAAGACTCGTGGAGGAAAACCAGTCATCCCACCAAGAGGAGGTGATTTGCCATCAGGGGACCTCGGGACCCCGTGACAGTTTGCTTTCTCACCGTCCTGCTCCAAGAAAGGCAATGCTTTCATAACCACGTGCCTTTGCTTATTTGTTCCACCCTGAGCATGTAAATTAAAGACTGGTTTGAGCTGTTTATTTTTGCTTGCTCTTGTGTTAGCTCTAATGATATTAGGATAAAGCCAGGAAAGTATCACAGGCAGACTCCCAGCAGAGCAGGTGCCTGCAATGGTCGATGAATCCTTATCAGGTATATTGGACCATTGAGTGTTTTAAAAAAAAACATATTGGGGTGTTTCTTGGTTATTCTCAATATGGTGTCCCAAAAGAAGACAGCTTTGGAGGAGAGAATCAAAACCTCCTGGGAAAAAAAGGCAAGGGATCATGCCTGCTTTCCATAATGCACTGGTTTCCCTTCTTGCTCCTGCACTTCCCCAGGGTGTGGCTCTATTCACTGTGAACACCTTTTGGAATGGATGTAGCCCCAAAAACCAGACACACTAACTTTCTAGCTGCCTTCATTTTTACCAGTGTTAAGAGGCAGAAGTGCGGCAAGTACCTTCAAGGCACTTTGGGATGTTGCTGAGATGGCTACTGCAGACTGAAGGAATGAGAAAAAGGCCAGCTAGCCTCACTCAGAGTTAATTTAATATAATTAATGATCCACTATGCTGAGGAGTGACTCAGGTGCTGGGGGCAAATTTTTTTAGCAGCTAGGAGAGGTGGGTATAACTAAGAACAGCTACTCCTTTGTACCTCTTTCCCATCACTGGCCATTTTTTCCTTCTGTCAGCTATGGGATACAGCTATGGAGGTTTTTTTCACAGAGTTACAGTTTAGTTTTTCTTCTTTCCTGGGCTGTTCTTTTGTTGGTCATCTTGTTCCTGATAGCTGGACATAATCTGGTTTTAAGTTTGGGTGTGTTTTGCTTTCGTCTTCTTATTCTGGTCTGTGGCATGTGGGTTTAGGGAGTTCCTTTAGCTATCATTAAGCACACTGTATTGAGGAGATTTGTCTGCAAGTTGAATTCTCTAGATATTTTGCCCTTTTCTCCTCTGATACTTAGATCATCTTGTATCTATTTTGGTGAGAAACTGAGCTTGTTTCAGTGCTTTGGAAACAGGTGATAATAAAACCTCTGGTGTGGTGTTGAGAGTGGATGTGATGCATTTCAATGTGATTCTCACAATCTGTAGCAAAAGGAGACTGTTCTGGCTGAAAGAACAGCAAAATTGATTAGTCTCTGTATGTGGATTTTCTTGAAAACCTGATTTTTGTATTCACTGCCACTGTAGTCCCTGCAAGAGCAATGTTGTCAGAGGGGTTTGGATTAATCAGGTGTAGCTAGCTTCTGAAGTGGAACCTTAGGCTTTTCCCCATGTAATACAGTTGGTTTGATTACAGAAATGAAGAACTCAAGTATCAGTCTTGTTGGAAAGAATTAGTCTGTTAGTTTTCTTAGCCATTCTCCTGGTGTTTCTGCACCTTAGCATAAGCTCCCTGTGGTGCTGGTAATCTGGAAGGAGCCCCATCTGCAAAATAATGAGACTAGCCTAAAGTTGAATTTTATTTTTCTCAAGTATTTTGGTACAACGTTGGGTTTCAAGGGGACCTGGAGGCCCATGCCTTTTATCAGATGTCAAAAGGGTCATGTGCCTAAAAGCAAGGTCTGTTTGGCCTAAAGTGCTTATGCTGCCCTGGGGAATCTAAGCTTTAAGTGCTGTTATTGCAAAACTGACACAATGGTAATGTGTGATAACAGCTAAAAACCTTGGGCAGAAGGTTTCTGCGTCTTTCTTGTATAAAGGCCTTGGCTGTAGTTTAAAAAACTTGCACTTATTAGGTCCAGTTTAGAGGAGGAGGAGGGGGGAATTAGATGTATCAATTTTAATCCTAGAATCAGTGATTTTTAGTTCAAAGCCTTTGAAACATGTGTTGACTTCTATTTATGTGTCACTGCCACTGTGCAAAAGCATCTGTGAAGCAAAGATATCCGGTGAGTTGTTTCACAGGAAGGCATCCTGATTTAATGCACTGTGGAATTCACACCCAAGCAAATTCCGAGCCCTGCTTATCCCATGAATGTGTGACGGCACTTTATGGTGTTGGTCTGACCTGACTGCGGTTCTGTTCCCAGCAGTCAGATAAGCTGGCTTTGTTTACCATTTGTAAGACTGGAAGGATGGGGAGAAGGAAAACCTTTCAAAGGGAATGATTTCTGATGTGCAAGGATGGGTTATTTATGAGGTAAGGTTAAATACATGGCTTAGTCTCAGCAGGGTCTTTTGAGTTTTTTTGATAGGGTTGCTGTAAGTACCCTGGTCTGCTTTCCTCTGCAAGCCGAATGCTTGTTCAAAGTCTAAAACAAAAAAACAACAACCAAACATTAAAAAGCCCCATGTTCCTTTCTGAAGGAAGAGATCCCTCTTCTTTTGAAGAGCTAAACTGCTCAGCCGATAAGCATGAGAGCAGGTCCTGCTTGATCCTGCTAACACTCTTGGGTTTCTGATGTGACACCCTTTGCAGAGAGCCTGAGCAAAGCTTGGGGAGTCACCTCTGAGTCACTTAGTTGCGCAGCTGCAGCTGAGCAGGCAGACACCTCATTGGGACAGAGGTCTGAAGTGGGGACGCTGTGTCAGCTCTGCCACGTTCCTACCAAATCAGCACTCATGTGCCTTTCTCTCTGCTGTGTTCCTGACATGACCCCAGAAAGGCTAAAACTTGCTACCACGTGAAATTGGTGAAAATGCTTTCTGAAGCATCTTCCTCATCCTCTGGTTTGTCCTGGCATCCACAGCCCAAAGCAGGGAGTCTATGGCATTTTATGAGTTTGAGAAACAAGACTCGCAGTATGTATGCTCTGTGAAAGGCAGCAGCCACGCCAGGTACTCGGGAGATGTAACTTTTGACAGGTTACACAGACAACTTTCAACATGCAGAACACGAGATATGAAGTAAGCGACGGACAAGCCCACGGGCTGGTCTACTACAGCACCTTCGTGAGATTTATGTTTCTCCCCTTTCAGCAAAAGAGCTTCCCGGCCCATCGCACAGCCTGTACCTGAACCTATCCTCCGGCTGCTGCTCTGGGCATTGACTCCACCAGGACAGCCCAGGAGTGGGGATGTCCAGTAGCAGCGCTGTTGGAGAGGGTGTCAGTCTGTCCAAGGGCTGTTGTTCCAGCACACCACACCCCCACTACCCCCTCCCTCCCACTGTCCCGTCGCGGCGCTGTTCCCGCCCCCCTTTCCCCCAGTGCAACCTTGCCCTCACCCCGGCGCCGGGAGCGGCCGGCCCAGCCCCAGGGCAGCTCCGCCATCGCGTGGTAGGCCCGGCCCGGCCCCGCGGGCGGAGCCGGCCCCGCTGACCGGCGGGCGGGGCCTCGGCGCTCATGTGACTGCGCGGAGCCGCCGCCGTGCTGAGCCCACAGTTGTTGCCGCCGCCCTCGCCATGGTGCCGTCCCCGCTCGCCCTGCTCTTGGCGCTGGGCGCCGCCGCCACTGCCCTGGCCGAGCCCCTCCGCTTCATCGACTGCGGTGAGTGGCTCCGGCCCCGCTTGGCCTCGGGGCAGCGGGAGGCGGCGGCGGGGCGTAGCAGCAGGCGGAGATGGCCCGGTAATCCCGATTTTTCCGTGCAGGTTCCGTAGACGGCAGCATCCAGGAGGTGAACGTGAGCCCTTGCCCCACTCAGCCTTGCCTGCTCCATAAGGGGACATCCTACAGCATCAACGTCACCTTCGCCAGCAGTAAGGATCGTGTCCCCGGCAGGGGTGGGGAGAGGGAGGCGATCCTCTCCATATTCCTCTGCATGGAGGGGACTGTGGAAGGGCGGCTGTAGAGTGGTCTGGGTGGGAGGAAAATTGTCCCTTAGCTGTGTTCTTCCAGCCTCTGGGGTATGTGGAGAGGAGGGTGTGAGGTATACACATAGTCTTCGTGTTTTGCAGAGATCGAGAGCCAGGGCAGCAAAGCAAGGGTGTACGGTGAGATGCTGCACGTGGACATACCCTTTCCTATTCCTGAGCCCGATGGATGCAAGTCCGGGATCCAGTGCCCCATTCAGAAGGGCCATTCCTACAGCTACCTGAATAAACTCCCTGTGAAGAGCGAGTACCCCAGTGTAAGTATGCTGCCATGGTCAGCTACTCAGCTACCACCTTTACTGGGGCACCTGCCTTTAAGGGAAGACACCTTGTTCTGTTCTGGTGAGCGGGAGAAGACTCCTTAGACAATGTAGTGTTATTTCTGCTGTGAGCATGACTCTAGTTTCAAGGTCCCACTCTGGGACAGACCTGGCAGAGGAAGCAGCCTGGCTCCAGCTGCTGAGAAGTGGCTTCAGCTGCTCCAGTATCCTCCTGTACTGTGCTTCCTACCAGTCTGCTGCATGCAGCTGAATGCTCCCAGACTGGTGGTGCTCATCTCTGGAGTGCAGTTCAGCTGGGATGCTGCAGGGTGTTTCCACTGTTTGATTTCTCAGGTAGTGGGGATCTGAGTGCAGTGTGTAGAGGTCTTCTGTGACATGAAGCTGAGCCCTCCATGCACGTATGGTACTCCAGGAATAAGTGCATGGGCATGGCCCACCCACTGCAAGCAAGGGCAATGCCCCAGCTCTGTCCTCTGTGCAGAGCTCCCAGAGCCTCCTTGTTCTACACAAGGGATAACTCTTTTCCCTATGCTCTTGCCTTAAGGTTTTCTGAACATCCTCATTTTACTCTGCTCTTCTCTCTTTCAGATTAAACTGATCGTGAAGTGGGAGCTGGTGGATGACCAGGACCAGATGTTGTTCTGCTGGAAGATACCAGTGCAGATCACCAGCTGAGGAGCCCTGCCATTAGTAGGGCTTAGGGAGGGGAAAAACACAAACAACACAGGCCAAATTCTTTTATATAATAAGCATTTCTTACTGCTTACTTCAGAGCTCTGCAGCCTCTGAGCAGCCAGCATTGCATTCGTCAGCCATGGGCAGAACACTCTTACCACGTTTAGGCGACACCCCTGGGGTGTTCTCACAGCAGCTCAAGGGGCAGCAGTGTCTGCTGCAGGAGCAGGAATGACCGAGCATCATCCTCCAACTGCTCTGTGGAGCTACTTTTATTTGTTTGACATGGAGCTGTCTGTCCTCACAAAGAATTCCTCAGCTGCGAACGTGGCTAGTGTCTGAGCTGCCATCTGGTAACCCTTCAGTGCCTCTTTTAGAATGCCTGTTGCATCCACTCTCCTGTGTTTCTCCTGCTCTGTTGTGATGTCCCTGGGACCTGTGTTTTCTATCCATGCAGCTGAAGCAGAGGGAAGGAGTCTTTCTGTGAGCTGGCTGTCTCTTCTGTCCTGGGCCCCTGCTCAAGCCAGCAGGACTGCAGCTGGGAAAACTTTGTGTTTGTGAATGCAAATCCAAATGGCATTCAGTGTCTCTGCAGGGATGATTCTTTCTCTAACCAATGGTTTGCACTACTACTAACTCGGAGCTGCTGCGAGCTCCTGAATCTCTTTTTATAACTTTCCTTTTAATAAAGGCTAGACAGAATCTGCTTGTGCTGTATTCTATGAGTGGAGATGAGCAGGAGGAAAAGCAGTCTGGCTGGGCATCTTCTAGTTGGGGTTCACCTGGTTTTATTTCTTACCTGAAGGGATGGATAGAGGTGGTATGAGTGTGGGTGACCTGCAAGCAGCCAGGCATCCCTGCTTCTAGTGTCCAGCTGGCAGTGTCTGGCTGTGCTTCTGCCTTGTTGGTCCTATGCAGGCTTGAAATTGTGCAAAGGCTCCCTGAAGAGGTGGCAGTGTAGAACACAGCCTTGCTTGCTGCAGCATAGGTAAAGTTCTTTCTGCTGAGCAGAGACGCTGGAAAAACAAATCCCAGACCTGCCTGAGGGCTGTTGCCAGCGGCAGTAACTACACATTCTCATGCTGAAACTGCAGCTGCCTCGTGTGAGAACAGGGCAGGGTACGAGCAGTCACAACTGATGTGCTGTCTGCAGGGTCTGGAGTTGGCCTCTGGGACTGGGGTTTGGCTGGGGATTTGGCCTGGCAAACATCTCTGCTCTGGCTCAGAAGCAGGAGGCGGCTATGTGCCAGCTGAGAGGGCTAAGAACTGGCTTACAAGAGTGGGATGGCCCTGCCCTTGGCAGAGGCAAGAAAAGCACGGTTCTGACAAGCCTCAGTGTCTTGAGCCACAGGGGCCCAAAATAAATGTTTTATTTAACAACATGAGAGAAGTTTCCAGCAGACTTGGTTAAAAAAAAAGAATCACCGACAACTTTACAGAAAGGAAGCTGGACCTGCTCCCCTTCCCCCTGCCCAGCCAGCATGAGGCACAAAGGCAAAGTGTGGGGCTAAGAGTTGTGTGGGGAGCTGGCCCTGAGGCCCTTCTGGTCTCTCCCCCATGCCCCAAGGTTAGGCGGCAGCTCTAGAAAGCAGAGGTGCCCCCCGCCCTCCCCTTCCCCTTGAAGCTCTGGCCTGGGGGCTGGGTGCTTCACAAGGAGTGGGGCCAGCACCCACGGTGTGGGTGAGGCTTGCCACTAGGTCAGTGCAGCAGTGGCAGGGAGATGAACCCCCTTTCTTGGCAGGGTGGGGGGCAGAGGCTGAGGCTGTGTGGCACAGGAAGGCATCCTGTGAGCCTCCATGGCACAGGGCAATGTGACGGGTGCTAGGGGCTGGGGTGGGCTCTGCTGCAGGAATTGCAGGGGCTGGCAGGGCAAAGAGGGGTGCAGAGGCTGGGAGCTCAGCCCTGACAAGATGAGAGAGGTGGCGGGGAGGTTGTGCACTTCGGAGGGGAAGGAATGAAGAGCCTCGAAGCACCCGCAGCCCCGGGGGCCTTTCTCTGTGCTCCCAGGTCCCAGATCCACACGCAGAAGGGGAGCACCCTCACCCCCACTCGCCTAGAGCTACGCGGCTGCTGGGTTCTGGGCTGTCTGGGGCACGCAGTGGTGTGACCGGGCCAGGGCCACGTAGCCCGGCAAGCACTGGCAGCGGTAGGAGCCCTCTGTGTTCTTGCAGGTGCCACCTCGGCACAGGGGCTCAGGGCTGCCCACTTCCTCGCACTCGTTGATGTCTGCAAGGAGAAGCAGCTGCTGGCACAGTGAGCAGTCCCAGCCCACAGTCACATCTCCTTGTGCTGCTGCCATCCCCCCCAGCCCTCCCACACAGGTTTCCCATTCCCCCATCCCCACCCAGTACATCCAGGATGTCCCCTGTGACCCCACCAGCTTCCCACACCCTCAGCATATCCACAGAGCACCTTCAGTCTCCAAGGGTGACATCCCCAGCATTTGGCATCCTCCAGCACAGGAGTGAACCGTGCCCCATGCACACCAGATAAGAGCCCTGCCATGCTCTACAGCTGGTGACATCCCCAGGTTAGCAGCTTCCTCCTGATAAGTTGTGATAGCCTATGATCCTGGAAAATGCTCTTTCCCGATCCAACAAGGTTGTGCGGGCAGATGATGGTTGGTGGCCCTGAGAGGCCGATTATCATCTCCAGGACCAGAACACAGAGGGACTTCGTGCTGCACAAACAGTCGCTTGTTTTATTAACCTGCAAACTGTGCCAAAGGGCTCACTAGGCCAGCTTGCTACCAGGCTATGGTGTGTGTGTGAGCCCTGCAGCAGCTGCTCCACTGTGACAGGTCTGCTCTGCTAAATGCACTTACCTGGACACCCTGCCTGAGATACACCAACTTGTGATGGGGCCACCAGCTGGACAGAGCACCCCTGTATACCCCAGAGCCCTTGTTTGCACTCACAGGACCTCCAGAGCCCAAATCCTCACCTACCAAGGCAGGTTCAACTCCTCTGACCACAAAGTCCAGTCTCACCTCCCCACAGATCAGCAGAGAGTGGGGAGCAGTTGATGGGTTCAGCTGGCCAAGCAAGGGAGAGAGAAGGCTCCAGCAATAACCAATGGACCCCAGGAGGACTGAAGAGCTCTGCTACCCCAGGGACCTTGGGTTATCCCTAGCACAGGTGGAGTGGGCCATCTGGCAAAGAAAGAGAAGTGCAACCCCAGGGAGGGATGCTAAAAGCAAAACTTTCAGGGAGGTGAGAGGAAACATGACAAGAGAGAAATTGAGGAACAAGGCAGTCTTCATATGCAGCCAAAGCAATGGTTAAAAAGGCACTGTTGACTTGCACTAATCCTCAGGACCAGAACATTGCCATGAACATGAAACAGGAAGTGGGAAGAGCGAGCAGGCTGGTCTGGCCACCAAATCGAGAGGAGAAGTAAAACAAGGACACTTTAGCCCAGAGACATCCAAAAGCCAGAAGCAACAGAGTAGTGCTAGCAGGATGCACCAAATCCTGGAGTTTGCCCATTCAGGCAGGGGTGGGGGCATGCAGCCCACCTTGCGGGGCCAGAGTAAGCTGCCCCCATAGGGAAACAAGAGGGGAAGCACTGCAGCAGCAGCAGGCAGTGAAGTAAAAACACAGGGATGACTAAGAACCGGTCGAAGAACTGAAGGGAAAAAATCCCAGTCTCCAGAGTAAAATGAGGGCTAGTTAGTCCAGGACATGAAAAGCAATAAGCAAAGGCTCCATAAATACGTTAGCAGAAAACAATGGTGAATGTCGGTCTAGTCCTTATCGACAGAGGAAACAAAAACCAGCCGAGCTGGCTGGAGCAGCTAACACAGGCTTTGTTCCAGCCATCATAAAAACACTCATGGTGACCAGACAGGGCACAGACCATATCTGAAGTGTTTAAACAAGGCTGCAGGAGCACAGGGAGAGAAAGGCCACACTGTGATGGAGAGGTTTGACACTCAAGATAGATAAAACAGTTATATTCATATCGGTAAAGGCTTTCTGCAACACAAGTTCATATGCTTAATGCTCCTGCAGTCCTTGTAAAGTTGACAGGAGCATAAAGGAGGACTTGAGAGGCAAGGAAGGATAAATCTGGTAACTGTCTTCAAAAACAGAGAAGGGAGAATCCAGAATTACAGTCTGCTCACCCCCCTCCCCTAAGCAGTTCAGGTTTTTTAGTGACTAGTTATAACCCTCCAAAGGATAACAGGGTCATTAAATAGCTGGTGCAGATCAGTTAAGGCCTGATTATGTTAAGCCAATCTGGTTCCCTTGCCTGACCTGATAACTGGCCTGTCAGATAAGGAAGAAGTGGTGGATATGATGTGCCTTGGCCATGGTGAAGATTTCAACACACTCTCACATGACACACTCAAACAGACTGAGAAAATATCATCTAGATTAAACTGTGACAATTGCACAATGGGCTGCATAGCTGCACTCCAAAAACAATTAGAAATACCTGGCTGTTACGTTAAAAGCCCTTTAAAGCACAGCCTGCAGGGGTCTGTCCTGACTCCTACTCCATCCAAATGTTGTCATTAAGGTAGACAAAGGAGGAATACCCATGCTTATAAAATGTATGTGTGTTACGCCAGGTTGCAAGCACTTTGCAGGGTGATTCAATCTGATCAAGGAGAGAAGTGGTCCAAATTCAACCAAACAAAATTCACTGAAGGCAAATATAAAGAGCTGTGGCCAAGGAAAAGGAAACAGCGCCACACGCAGAAGAAGGAGTAACAGCTCATGCAGCCATTATGCCCAGCTGAGTTAGGAGTGCCAGAGATGATGGGTTCTATATGAAGAAGCTGCACCATTGTTTTGTGCAGTAGGGATGTTGGGAGATGGAGTAAGTGCCATGCCTTAGGTAAAAGAGGGTGTTCATCTCCTCTATTGAGGATCTGAGGTCTCAGCTGCCTTAGGGAGCTGCACTGTGAAAAGGATGGAGACATGGCATAAGGATGTAGAGGAAATGCAGAGAGAAGTTTTAGAGACCGTGTCTCATACTGCAGGGTGGAAAGTGAGCAATTTCACCAGGGCAGTGGTGAATGCAGGGGACATTGATCACAGTAACAATGGCCGGTAATGTACAAGAGTGTTATGAGAAGATGGAGCCATCAGCTGCTCCCGGTGATGCCCAGAGGTGCCCTGATCTAGCTGCCAGCAGAGAGTGGCCGGAAGAACCTCCGGGAGAGTCCCCCCAAGCTGTATGAGAAGAAATTGCCAGGAGAGCGGGACTGCTCCGGCAGCTGTCCCGGCTGCCACCGCCAGGGAGCAGCCGCGGCCAGGGGACGCGGGGCCGGTCACACTCACCCACGCAGGCCATGCGGGTCATGTCCAGCTGGAAGCCGTCGAAGCAGTCGCAGGTGTATCCTTCCCGGACGCGCACGCAGCGCCCGTTCTCGCAGCCATTGAGGATCCCGCACTCCTCTGCCTGTAGCCCCTCAAAACCCTCGTAGAGGCCTGGAGAGGGGCAAGGTGGTGTCAGGGCAGGTGACCCTCCACCCAGCCACAGAGGGGACATCCGGCATGCAGCAAGACAGTGCTGGGGGTGCCTGGACTGACTCAGAACAGCCAGCAACAGAGCTTGCTCCAAGTCTGGAGCAGCCTGGCCAGGGGGGGAGCAACAAGGCAGTCCCATGGACACAGGCTGGGTGGGAAGGCACTTGCCTATATCTCCCAGTACTCACCAGTTTGGCTGGGCAGGTAGCGGGGTGGGGACCGCACTGGGCCATGGCGGAGAGGGCTGCTGCCATAAAACTCACTGTTGGGTTCCCTCCGAGGGAAACCAGCATCAGGGTTTCCATACTCTGACTCCAGGTAGTTGTAGTAGGGGCCCATATCAGGGCTGGGAAAGCCGTAGTGGGGGTCTTCCAAGCCTGGTCCATACTCGTACCTAGGTCTTTCTCGCAGCTCAGCCCCTCTCTCACTGTCTTCACTGGCCCCATTACACAGGAAAGCAAAATCAGCTGAAAGGGGTGAGAGAAGAGGAATGGTCAGTGTAGCCTGACTCAAGAGAGGTAGGTCTGCTATAGCCAGAGGGTGTGCATCCATACTGGGTCAGCCGAGCCAAGCCTGCATTCAGTGCCCTCCAAAACTGCAGTTCTGTAGTTTGTTGATGGGATCCCATCTTCAAGAAGACCAGCTCCTGTCAGGGCCAGCAGCTTGAGCAAGAACCTCAATTCCCACTATGTTCCCATCTCAGGCTGCCACTACCTCACCTCTCCTAACCTATGCAGGAGCAGTGGGATGCACAGAGCAGCTCTGCTCTCCAATACCTTGGACTCTTTGCGAGCCAGTTTCAAGTACATCCTACTCACTGGTGCAGCTCAGCCCTGGAGAAGTGTGTGGGGTTTCTCTATTCCTTGGGCTGGTTTTAGAAATGCAGAAAAGAGCCTTATGCGGCGGACATGCACAACATGACCAGTGACAGCCCAGCCCATTTCCGCCTCTGCTAGGAGGTGCTTGCCCATGCCACCCTGCTCACCGGAGGACCTGTGTGGACAAAGTGCACAGTTTTGGCCCCAGGCTTCACCGAGCCGGCAGCAGCACTCAGTGTACGTGGTCTGCTGGCCATGCAGCAGGTCTTGGCAGATGTAGTCAGCAACGGTCTGCCAGCAGACATCCAGGTGGATTTCATACTCCTCCAAGGCATCTGTGAGTGACACATGCAAAGGATGCCATCAAAATCATCCAGAAGAGTGCCTGCCCATCTTGTCCTGAGGGATGACCATGTGCCTCAGCTCCTGCCCCCTCCCTGCCCTGGCTGCTGGTGCTGGCACATCCCAGCCACACACCAAGTCCCCACCCACTGGTCCTTCTTGGTGGACCCACCCATGGGGCAGGATGTGTGGAGCAAAGGTATGCTGCAGTGGGGAATTAGGCTTACCTGCCCTGCTGGAGAAATTCACACACCGGTTGCCAGTGGCATCCAGCACAAGAGGGAGGCTGCAGAAGCAGTGGTAGGAGCCTTCTGTGTTCAGACACTCACCGTTGATGCAGTACACTTCATTCTGACATTCATCCTGGTCTGCCCACACACAAGGACAGAGCAACGTTTCAGCCTGGCAAACATGAGCAACATGACCCTTTCCCTGCCCAAACAGAGACCAGTGGGGCTCCTGCCACCTTTAGTCTTGTTCCTCAAGAGGGTCCCAGGAAGCCTGTTACCTAGACCTGGGCCTGTACCATGGGCAGCAGGCACAAGTCTGGGTGCAGCAGTATGGCTGTCCCTCCATGCACAGTGTGGTGCCCACTGCTCTTTGAGGGCCATCTTACCAACACACTCAAGCCTGCTGGAGTCATAGTAGTAGCCTGTACGGCAGAAGCACTTGTAGCCTGGCACTGTGTTCAAACACTGTCCGTTGCGGCAGAACTCGGAGCCAAATATCTCACACTCGTCCATGTCTGAGACAGGAATGGAGGGAAGGAAAGAATGTCTCAGGGAGCGCAGCCATGGAAGCAAAGTGGATTGGGTGCCGTACCTGCAGAAAGCCAGCACGGCACCTTGGCCTGGATCACTGACAGGTCGCTGAATAAACCCCCCCACCTCTCCCACTGGCCCCATGCCTGGGAGAAAAGGGGAAGCACCCACAGGCAGAGCAGGAGGAGGAATGATGTGGAACAGGATACTTTCACAAAAAGGAAATTCATGTGCATTTCTGGAAAGTCAAGAACACAACAACCCTGGAGGTGAAGTGTCAGAGACTGAGCCAGCTGCCACTAGGAGATCTACTCAGTAACTGGAAGGGTTGTGCCTTAATGGTCCCCACCCTTGGTTCATAATGGGCATGGGAGATTTGCACCAAGAATGAATCACTGCCAGCAGTGAGGCAGGACTGGAGAGAGGGGCATTTCCATCTCGGCAATCTGGTATTTCTCTGGATGGAGGAAAGCAGCAGCAGGATGTTAGCATCCACCACTATAGGCCCAGAGAGATAGTTCTGTCAATGCATCTCCATGCAGGGCTTTTGCACAATGCCCTCCCTCTTCCCCCTGGAAGAAATGAAAGAAAATGATGCTAGTACCTGTGAAAGAGATTTTTCCTGAGAGCAAATCTTCCTGGGGAATATAGCCCTTCCCAAGAGGGCAGATCTCTTGGTACTCCACTGACCAGGAGGCAGATGCCAAGGGGAGATGGAAAGAAAAGAAACAGCTCATTAGTGCAACCAAGGTGGGACTGGCAGGCAGAGCACTGGCCCTGCCTACTGTGGTGGGGCCACAGTCCTACCTGTGCCTGGGATGGGGCAGGGGTAAGTCTCACAGTTGTCACCCCAGGCTGCCCCCACAGTACAGCAGCACTCCTCCTTGGTGATGTTCTTGGCCAGGACGCTGTCACACAGGCGAACGTCACTGATGTGGTAGTAACACTGCTTGCGCTCTGCGCTGTCAGAGAGGTGGGCTGCGTGTGTATCGGAGCCCTCTAGAAGACAGCAGAGCAAGGATGGGATGGGATCCTTGGCACCCCAATGCAGCATCCCACACCTAGAAGGTCCCAGAGTACATCCACTACTGGCAGTGTGGCCTTCCTAGCTCCCCACTTTCAGGCTCCTCAGCTCTCCCCAGACAAAAGCATGCCCATGTCTGTGGGGGCTTGTACAGCCCTGTCAGTCCATTAGCGCTATGTCACTACAGCCAGGGCTACCACAGTCCTGCTCTAGCTGCTACCCAGCTTTCTGTCCTTGTTGCCTACTCACCCATGGCAGTTCGGGGCTGGCACTGCCCTGCCTCTGTGTTGTACTCCTCGTGGTCACTGGGGCAGAGGCACAAGAAGGATCCCTCCACATTCTCACAAAGTGCAGTTCCACACACGGCGACCATCAGTTCACACTCATTTACATCTGCAAAGCAAGGCAGCAGCAGTGGGCAGTGGGAGTCCTGCCTGGTCTGCAGCATGAGATCATCCTTCAGTAGAGAGACGGAAGCTACTAGGGATAAGCTCAGAGCTGTGCTCAAATTGTGGCTCAACACAAGCCTGTCAAGAGCTTCATCCTCTGCTCTCGGTGGATTCAAGTGGATCCAGCCTGCAGTGGGTTGCTGGATCACAGGATCATCTAAGTTTGAAGGGACCACTGGAGGCCTTTAGTCCAACCTCCGGCTCAAAGTAGGGCCAGTTATGGAATCCCAACAGGCAACTCAGAGCTTTGTCTTGTTGGGTCTTTAAAACCTTCAAGGATGGCAACTACACAGCTATCATAGACATCTGTTCTGCTGCCTGTCTGTCTTCATGGTGAAAATGTTTTTCCTTATAATACACCTTGAGAACAGGCACCCATCAAAGTACCTCTCTAACACCTTCAGTGCCTCCATCCCCCAAGGACCTCCCTTCCACCTGGACAGAAAAGGTCTCCACGTTCACTGGGAACCAGTCGCTTTTGCAGAGCCCTGCTCCTTGGCAGTCACAAAGATCTGCTGGGAGGGGGTTTGACTCCATAAGCCTCCCTGTCCATGTGTGCTATTTTCCCTGTGTGGATGCAGTCCCCATCTGAGGTCGGGGAGCCGTCACACAGCAGGGACATGAGCCTGGCACCTACTGATGGCTCTGCCTTACTGTCTCGCACAGTGACCCTGGCAGACTCACCGATGCAGTAGTGCCCGGAGGGTGAGCTCTCATAGCCACGGTCGCAGAGGCAGCGGAAGGAGCCATCTGAGTTCTCACAGAAGCCGTGGCTCCCACACAGTGTCTCGTTGGCACACTCGTCAACGTCTGCAGCAGAGCAGAGAGCAGGAATTGCCCCAGACCCCACCTCTCCCAGTAGACATCCCTACCCAGGCCCTTCTGCTCTGACCCCAAGATCTGGGGCTGGGGCAGGCGTTGCCATGATGTGAGGGACTGTGCCTGGCTGCCCAACTCACTCCCTATGCTATGAGTTGCATGAGTGGGTGTGTTAGGAGAAGCTTCCTGCAACATAGAGAGCTAAAAAGAGGCCATGTGAATAGAGCAACAGAAGCAGGGTGGAAATGGGAAATGGATGGGAAAAATGGGAGCTGGATGGCAGGGGTGACTGAAGGCAGCACAGTTTCCTGCAGAGGTATAAAGGAACAGAGAGTCTTCAGGCTCACACTGGCAGGAGATACAAGTGTGCAACTGGTGTGAGGCAAGTGCAGACAGATGAAGGATGATACCCTCCTGCCCCATTCTTCTTGACCTGGTCCTTCTTTAACTGCTATAGTGCCAGGGAGTGTGGTGGGACAATCCCAGCTGGGTCCTCTGCCTACAGAGGACAGGTTTACAGCCCTGCTGTATGCATCCTGCTCCCTTTCAACTGCTGCACAGAAGAGGTTTCCTTGGAGCAGCCAGAGCAGCTACATGCCTACAGCCCACTGCTCCCAAGCCAAGGAGCAGCTCCACATGCTACGTCTGAGTCCTGGCGCAGCCCAGAGCCCAGTGGTTGGCTCCTCCTTGCTGCAACCTTCTCTGAGCTAGGGGGAGCCTGAAAAACTGCAGAAACCCTTTTGCTCTTTCCTCTATGCTGAAGCCTGGGCTCCAAAGCCAGACTCTCAGCTTAGTGCACAGTGGCACCAGCCGCCTTTCTGCTCACCCAAGCCTGCCAGGCAGGTGACTGGCACTGACCCCAGCAAGCACAGCTTACAGGGAGCTGCAGTCCAGCCCCAAGCCTGGAATGGTCGTAACCTGCCCAGGACTCTCCCTGAGCGGAAAGCAGCACAATGAGGTGTCTGTTCCAGATGCCAGGAAGAGAGAAGTCTAGACGCAAGCAGGCAGTGCAGCCAAGAAAACAAGCTCTCAGCATTATCTGCCTTCCACCAGCCACACATTTCCTCCTCCTCCTCCTCCCTCATGCCTCTGTCAGAAACGTCCCACAGCCACCCTGTTCCTGCCAGGGGGCAGGACGGGACTCCCAAGGCTGTACTCACCAATGCAGTCACCCAAGGGGGTCCAGTGGAAGCCAGGCTGGCAGCCCATGATACAGTGGTAGGAGCCCAGGCTGTTCTGGCACCGCCATGTGCCGCAGATGGCATCCCCATATTCTTTACACTCATCCACATCTGCAGGGAGGAGAGCAAGGGGATGAGGATGGTCAGATGGAGAGCCTGCTTGCTCACTGAAGCATCTGGGTTAATTTCAGTTGGCCAGAAGCCCTGAGTCATTACTAGTCCTCCCTAAAAGTCACCAGCAACTTTGGGTGCTGGGAGCAGAACTGCCCTCTCCCCTGCATTGGCTGCATCCATCCCCTCAAATTCCAGGGGGCTAATCTCCCTAGTGATGAGCTCTCACCCACGCAGTCATCAGTCTCCTGGGAGTGTTTGAATCCATTTTCACATAGACACCTGTAGGAGCCTTCTGTGTTCAGACACTGGCCTTGTGAGCACCGGGACTTGTCTGCACATTCATCCACATCTGTGAAATCAGGACAAAAATATCAACCTGGATCTCACAGCAGGGGAGGGAGCAGAGGGCGGGACCTAAGGTATGTCCCTGCCACCCTCCAGCTCACCTTGGCAGCTGACTCCGCCAGCCACATTTGAGAAACCAGGAGCACAAATGCAGAAGTAGGATCCATGACTGTTGAGACACTCGCCATTGGGGCTGCAGATCTCGCTGTTCAGGCACTCGTTCACATCTGCAGAGGGAACAGAGTCAGGGTCACGCACCCAGCCCTGGAAGACATCCTTCACCAAAGCCACATGGATTTCCTCTTCCCAGGCTTCTACAGGCAGCCCTTGAAGGGCTCCTGGCCCCCGGTTTTTTCATCATGGAGACAGAGATCTTCTCTGTCCATGATGATCCTGAATTTGACTACAAGTTTATGGATGTGCCATGCATGGTGGCATCACCTGCACTAGCAATGGCATCCCCCTGCCGAGAAAGAAGGGGGATCCACAGGGAGACTGTAGGTACTGCACCCAGAGGGCTGCAGGGATGGGGTTCATACCTTCACACACAGTGCCATTGATGAGCTCAAAGCCAGCCTGGCAGTGGCACTTGTAGGAGCCCGGAGTGTTCCTGCACTCTCCTCCCAGGCACTGAACAGCAGGGTCCTCACACTCATCCATATCTGCCAAGCAGAAGGGCACAGCACAGAGTGAGGGCTCAGCTCTTGCCACCACTGGGGAAGATCCCCACCCAGAAGAGTCATCACCCAGCTATTGGCCTGCAAGGTGGGCTTGCACTGCCCTCTCAGACCACGTCATCACAGTGAAAAGAAGGCGGACTTCCCTGTTACCAAGGTGTGAAGAGTCGGCCCAGACTCTTCACTCCTTTCCACCAGAGGGATCAGGATAAACATTATTCCAGTACCAAGTCAGTGGTGCCCAGTGACAGGACCAGAGGCAAGGGGCACAAATTGATGATCCTGACAGGAGGTCCCGTCTGAACATCAGGAAACACTCTTTTACTGTGACAGTGACTGAGCACTGGCACAGGTAGCCCAAAGAGGTTGTGGAGTCTCCCTCCTTGGAGATATTCAAAAGCCGTCTGGACATGGTCCTGGGCAGCCAGCTCTTGGTGGCCCTGCTTGAGCAGGGGGTTGGATAAGATGACACTCAGAGGTCCCCTCCAACCTTGGACATTACGTGATTCTGTGAGCACAGGGATACTGCTAATCCCAGTGTCTGTCTCCAGCAGAGCTCTGCACTGGGTACCACATCACCAAGAGACCAGTGGAGAGCCACAGTTGCTGACAAATCCTCTTTGCACAAGAGCAAACATCAGCAAATTAACACAGCACCAGCCCTACTTTCTGAGGGTCTGCTTTCCCACTTGCCAGACTTGGCTACAACATCTTTCTCATGGCAGAGCTCTCCAGGGGGCTACAACAGCTCTTACCCAACTGCAGAGCTCCCCACAAACCCTCTCCCACCCAACTCCCCCAGGCCTTGATCAGAGCCTGATGGCATTCTTAGGATTTTGTTCACAGCAGAGGAGGAAGGGGTACCTTCCCTCTCAGAGAGGGTATCTCATGCGAGATGCAAGCAGACTACTGCTGCTGCCTGGGACCCATGTAGAAGGGGCAAGCACTGGAGAACACTGGTAGTCAGAAGGATGGGCTGGTGTGCAGGCAGCAAAAGACATGCTAGTGGAGGAAGTCCTGCTCTATATTACTCTCCTGACAGGAGCTAGAGCAGCTCCTGGGGGCAGGGAGGGACCTTTTCCCCTTTGAAGAGCACTAAGCATGCCACAAGCATGAATAAGAATTGCTCCCTACCACTTCAGGGCAGGATTCCCAGCTTTTCAGTCTAAAAGGGTTGAAAGTAGAAATATTACTGAATCCTTCTGGAGCCAAACCAAAAACCTAGTTTATTTACAAAAAAACTATTACAAAACCCTTATCATTTTTCAAATACGAAACCTAAATCCACAGACAAGGCTACCAGCCAAGGCAGGGAAGAACATGCCATCCTGCCATTGGGTCAGTGTGACCTAAACAGTATCAAACCCTGATAAGGTGCCCTCATGAAATGGCTGGGGGCAAGGTGGCTTAGATGGGGCGGCTCATGTGGAGTCTTGGGAAAAGGGGAGGGCAGATGTAAGACATCAAACCATGCTTCTTCCATCACACCCAAAAATCAATTGGAAAATAAGTTCACATAACCCTGGCTTTCTCAGACACCAAAACAGAGAAGAATAAAGGGAGGGAAACCTCCTTCTCCTCCTCCACAGAGGCCCACATGCAGGGGGATCCTTCTGAGAGTCACACTGAAAGCAAGATCTTCAATTTGCCAGCTACGTGCAGGCTGCAGAGCTCCGCAGTGCTCCAGAGAGAAATTCTCAGCACGTGGCCAATCTTTAAACAAATAACTTTGCCAACTCTGCCCTCTCCCTTCCCTTGCTCGCTTCATACCATCTCAAGCCCAGGACACCCCCTGGGGGCAGCCGCTGGGGAGGGAGTTTCCCTGCCTATACTTGGGCAGTCAGGCTGAAAGGCAGGGATGCAGGGATGCCAGCACTCTCATGTCTCAGCACTGCAACCAACACAAATTGATGCTGGAGTTAACTCTCTACCAGCATACCTTGATCAAGCTTTCTTTTTTAAACATGTCCAAGTTACACTAGGGACTGGGGAAAAATTATGAAACCTGTCTGCCCACAGTCTCATGGGCTGTGGCCTTGAGGTTTCTCTTTCTGTTGAGGACCTACATTTGAGGTTCATCCTCCCAGGCACACAGCAGAACTGAACCACACACAACTCTCTGCCAGTGTTTCCAGGCCTCCTATACTCCTCCGGCCTTTGTCAGCACCTCCTAGATCATCAGTAGTCCAGGAGTCTTATCGTTGAATCCTTCTCCCCATCCCTTTCCTGTGGGAGGAAAATCACCTTCCTGCTGCTCCAGGTGATGTCTCCTTGTACCACTCCATGTTCTCTGCTGCACAGGAAACTAAAGAGCTGAAAAAGGATCCTGAAGCCTAAAGTCCTGTTGCCCCACCAGTAACCCAGCTATGGCAATGTCTCTCCCCTCATTCCCTCCAACACCTGCCCCTCTGTCCTGGGAAAGGGATACCTTCACACATGCTGCCATCTCTGGAGACAGCATAGCCGGTGTCACAAGCCATGCAGGAGTAGGAGCCCTCAGTGTTGAGGCAGAGTCCGGAAGGACAGGCAGCCTGGGCTGTGCACTCATCGATGTCTGCATAAGCACATGAGGGAGAGTGAGATGAGCAGAAAAAATGCAGAGCAACCATGACCAGGGGCACATGTGTTGGGGGAATCAGCCAGCATGGTGGCCAGGATTCAGGCAGAGCCAAGTGCTCAGGAAGTCTAGGGAAATCTCTGGACTGAGTGTGTGACAATTCAGAGTGTCTGAACTCACAGCTCCCTGGTACCTTGGCAGCTTTTCCCATCAGGTGCCACCTCGTAGCCCCGGTAGCAGGAACAGCGGAAGGAGCCATCCAGGTTGACACACCGTCCATGAGTACAAGTCCCCTCCACAAGACACTCGTCCATATCTGTGTGACACAGCAGAAGGCAACATGGTATGGGAGAGTGCTTGCATTCCCTGCCAAGCAAGCCATGAGGACACGATGCCCTGGCCACGCAGGCTGGCCTCCTGCAGGAGAAGGGTTCTGCCTCTGCATCTGCTCCTTTAGAGGCTTGTAGGAAGCACTGCTGTGGGGGGAAAAGATTGCTTCCCAGAGATAGCCCAAGTTCCTCACCAATACATCTCCCGTTCCTGGGCTGGTAGCCATCCCCACAGCTGACACACTTGTAGGATCCCAGAGTATTGACACACCTCCCACTGGGGCAAGAGCTGGGATCCGCACACTCGTTGACATCTGCCAAGAAACACACTCCTCTCAGGCTCCCAAAGGTAAACAGTGCAGCATTCTCCAATGTATCCTCTCTAGTGGATCCCCAGAGCTCCCCTCTAGGACACAGTGATGCCCAGTAGGAGCTGAGATGAGTTTGCTGGGGCTTAGGCAACACTTCTTATGGCTCCACTAATCACTGAGGATCCTACGCCCATGCCTGAGGGCTGACATAAGCCAGCAGCACAACTCACTGCTGCAGGATGTTGTCAAGGCCAGGAATGTGCATGGGCAGAGAAAGGGATCAGAGAACATCTGTGCAGGGCTGTTTCATCAAGGCCTTTCATAACTATGATTAGGATGCAGCCTCCGGCTCAGGAAGTCCTTAAGGCAAGTGCTTTCTGGAGGCCATGCGTGGGGGTGGGAATGGGAGGGGGAAGGGACAGCAATCTGTGCATGCCCTGTTTCCTGTACTGCCTCCTAAAATAGTCTCCCACTCTATGATGGAGATGAGCTATTAAAAAAAGGGATCTTTGATCAGGCACATCCCTCTGCCCAGGAAAGCCTGTTCCTCCTGCAGTCAGAGGAGAGGACAGGCAGCCCTTGGGGAGCTGGCAGACAAACATGGGGGTGTTCTACCTCCCTTCCAGGAAGAGGCACCACGTGATGAGGATATGAGGTGTTCAGCCATGCAGAAGGTGGGTTGGAGGGGCAGGGGAACAGGGAGCAGCGAGCTTCACCTTCACACTGTCCTCTGGGGCCCATGGCAAAGCCCTCCTTGCACTGGCAGCGGTAGGAGCCAGGGGTGTTGATGCATCGCTGTCCTTGGCAGATAGAAGGCTGCTCACATTCATCTCGGTCTGGCAACAGACAAGGAGACAGTCCTGAGTCTTCCCCATCCAATGTCAGGAAGGCTGTGTGCAAGTGAGGACCTGCTCCACCTGCATCTGGCTCTACCCAAGGGACCAGTGCCAGGACTCTCCTCCATCCCCCATCTGCCCTAGCACTCCCTTGCCATGAAGCAGTGATCAGAGTCAGCATCACAGACTCCTGCCCAGATCATCATGGCCAAGGTCCTGGCCCTGAGCAAGTAAGAGAGGGTGATCCTCATGGATCAAGCTGTCCATGGACACCTGTGGGAAGGGAGGGTGTGCAGGTGTGCATGTGTGTGTGCACATTCATGAGAGGACACAAGGGTGAGAGAACAGAGAAGCTCTGGGGACGTGGCAGCCTTGTGCCAGGTGGACACCACTTTACCTTTACAGCTCTGCTTGCCCTCCGAGACAGCCAGGATGTACCCAGAGTAACAGAGGCAGAAATAGGAGCCCACGCTATTGATGCAGCGACCTTTTCCAGCACAAGGGTCTTTCAGACACTCATCTTCATCTGTGTCCAGGCAAGGAAGGAAGACAGGCAGTCACCACCTGCAGTTGACTCCCAGCCCCCTGCCAGCCCTATAGGGCAGCAGATGGGCAGGGGCTCAGCAGAGCTGCCAGAAAACCTTCCCCCAAGAGCCTGAAGGACTGAATAGTCTATTGAGGCCCAGAAGGCAGAACAGTGCCAACCTACCAATGCAGTGGAGGCGGCTGGGGTCCAAGGTGTAGCCAGGGTGGCACAAGCAGCCGTATCCCTCTGGGGTGAGAACACAAGTACCGGCTCCACAGGAGAGGGGTGAAGAGGCACAGCCACTGACCCCTGGGAGGAGAGAGTGTGGGGTTGGGGTCAGCACCAAAAAGGGTGCATAGAGTCTAGTGTCTGCTTTGTGTCGCCAGCACCATGCCAGGAGGCTGCTTTTTCCCTTCTTGGAGAGCAATGCTGAGCCCGCTCATCTGCTTCTTCAGGTAGCCTGCACCCACAGGGCTGCACAGGAGACACAGGAGACCCTACCACCTCCTACAGCTCCTCTGGGCTGAGCCCAGCTGGGATGACCAGTGGGATGACCCTGTACCTCACACCTGTGCCCTAAAAAAGGGTAGTGAGGAAGCCTGCAGCCCCACGCCTTCGAGGAGGACTGGCAGCAGAGCCTAGCACCTGTGATGGGGCTCCTTTTTGGGCGACAGCAGGGCCTGCCTCCCCTGCACCACCCTGCTAAGCGGAGCATGGGCAGTAGTGGGGGGGAGCAGGGCACCACACACCCCTCGGAATCGAGCCAGCCAGGGCTGGGGGGGTAGCCCAACCCCAAACAAAAGGCTATTGAGGAAGATGCATTCCTCAGCAAGGTGCCTCCGCCAGGCCCGCTCCCCAAGGTGCTCCAGCCCCCGGCGCAGGGCAGGGGCCACACTCCCAGACACTTAAGCAACCGTGGAACAACAGCGCCCTTGTTTCCGGCGCAGTAAACAAGCCGCCCCGGGAGCCACATGCCTTCCCTTGTGCTCCCCCTTCACGATGAATCAGCTCACGCTATGGGGGGGCACGGGGCCAAAGCCACCCGAGCGGGCCTGTGATCCCCCCCGCTCGGCAGCCACTGCTGCACCAAGCAAGTGAGCTGCAGGCAGGGAAGGGCTCAGAGAGCCAAACACCTTGCTTCCCATACAGGATCCCCATGGCCAGCTAGCTTTCCCTGCCTGGCAGCAGGTGAGACCAGGCTGGGACAACATCCCAGCATGGCAGGCAGGAACTTTTCTTTGGGAAGTCAAGAGAAGGGGTGTGGGAAGACAAGCAGACTGGTGAAGGGAGAGGGCCCCTTGGCAGAGCTTAGGACATCATTACCCTCTAGTACCAGGCAAAGAGAGGAGGGAAATGCCCAAGAGTGGTGGACACACACACCTGAGCCCTGTGCTGGCACCTGTGTTGGAGCAGCAGCATTCCAGGTGGTGACGTGGCCAGGCTGGGGAGGACGATGCTGGAACTCCTCTTCCTCTGCTGTGGAAGGAGAAGAGAGGTGAGGCAAACCCCAGACCACAGGCAGAGGTGCATGCCCAAGGTTCACTTGTGCTGGGTGGCCCTGCAACTGGAGTCCCAAAAAAGCTCATGAAAAGGGGATATAGGGTGGTTGCAGCAACACCATCATCTTATTATTTAACACAGCCTCCTCCACTTTGGAGGATATTCATCACCTCCCCACATTCCAACAGCTTCACATCAGCCACCTCAGTGTGATAGGGGTTCTCCACACTGCCCTACAGCCAGCCTAGCCAGGAGCCTGTCCTGCCCACTGAGGGCTTCTGTGCAGGGGCGGCAGCTCCCGATCTCCCCACTCTCCTCCCTTCTCGCTGCCCTGTTCTCTTCCCCACAAGCACCTTGCCCTCCCGCCAGCCTGGCACTCACCTCTGCGTGTGTCAGGCTCTACAGTGGAATCAGCAGTGCCCTGAGGAACAGAAACATAGGACTGCGTCAATTTTCATGCATGAAACAGGGATGCAGCATCCCTGTGACATTTTCCCACCCACCTCCTGGCTTCTCTTGCTCCCCAAGAGACCATCCTGGGAGGAGAAGCTGTCATGGCTAGGTGCAGCTGGCAGAACCACTCTGTCCTGAGCACATTATCCTGGGCAAAATACAGTTCCAGGCTATGCCAGGGGGGCTGCCACAGAGAGGCCATGCCAGCACACTGTGCAGGTGAGACCCAAGGCATGCTGAGGACAGCTGATACTTTGACCTGCCTCAAGAGTGCTACCTACTAGAAGGGTGCTTGGTGCTAGAAGCTCTTTCTCAGCACCCCCTCCTGGCAAACTTATGGCTGCCAAAGGAAATGCTGGAGCGCAACCTGAGTCTCTGCTCCAAGGAGCTTTCCACAATGGATGAACAAAACTGGCAGCTGAGCAACCTAAATTCCAGACTAGCTCTGCTTCACATTTGGAAGCTTTGGCTCAAGTTTCTGCTCTGTCTTGAGATTTCTCACATGCACATGGGCAAGTCACTTCATGTCTATGAAGCAGCAACAATGGCAGTGCTATGCCCTCTCTCAGAGGGGCTGAAAGTACGTTCTGAGGGGTGAGCTTCTATAGCAAGAGGGAACAGAGATGCTCAGGAGAGATATGGCTGAACCTCTACTGACAGCAGGGATCAAGAAGCACACATTTTTCAAGTGCGACTCACAATAAAGAAACCCAGTCCTAGGAGAGGCTGGCAGAAAATCAGTCCCCAGGCTGCTTGCATCAGACAGGGTTAATTCACACAAGCCAGTGCAAGAGACTCCTGCCCCAACTGCTCCATTGATGTTTCTGCTGCACCCACACCAGCATAGGGAGACCTGCCTGTGAGCTGGGCTTGAGCACAACACTAGGCTCAATGAGAGGAGCACATCCCAGCAGATTGCAGCAGTTCCCCTTATCCTGCTACTCCATCAGCCCTACAGCCAGGCCAGGCTGACAGCAGGGATTGAGTGCCCACAAAGCCAGTGAAAGCAGGGCAAACTTGAATTTGCAGCACAGACTAGAATTTCAAAGCAAAATTCTTCTTGGTGTCCTTTTATAGTGGGCTAGATCCTTTCTGTAATTCACCCTTTTGCTCTTTAGGACCGAATCCATCGTGGATAATCTCTCCTGTCTAGACCTTCAAACCCCGTGATATGCAGTGTAGAACTGGCTCCAGTCATGTCTAACTCACACACCTGCCTGGTTGAATAGTAAAAGAGGGTAAGCAGGCACAGAATCATAGAATAGTTTGGGTTGAAAGGAACTTTTGGGACCATCTAATTCCATATCCCCACCATGAGCAGGGATACCTCCCACTACTCCAGGTTGCTCAAAGCTGCATCCAATTTGGTCTTGAAAACTTCCAGGGACGGGGCATCCACTGCTTCTCTGTGCAACCTGTTCTAGCATCTCACCATCCTCAGAGTAATGAATTTCTTCCCAACATCTAACCTAGATCTACCCTCTTTCAGTTTATTTTTATGACACTCCTCTTCCTGCCCATCAAGCTACCATGGATGCACCCAGGGGTAGCAAGACAAACCTTACTCACCTGCATGGCAGGAGAAATTTCACCTGGAAAGGGAAAGAGTGCATGGTAAGCAGAGACAAGGCAGATAGGTGTCTTCCTCAAACCCTGGCTGCCCTAACTTCACCCCACCTCTATGATCCTGCCATTCAGTCCCTCACGCTCCTCCGTATGGCCTTGTTCCCAAAGCCAACACACCTGGACTTCTGGCACTGTGCAGAATCCAGGAGCTTGTGCTCCAGCAAGTACTGGCACAAGCAGTTGGCTACACTGCCTTTGATCTGGGCTGGACAAAAGTCCAGGGACTGACTGGAGTGCCAGGCTTGCCATGCAGACCTGAGGTCCTAGTGGAGGTTGCAGGAGCCTGAAACACACAACCTTCTCTCCAAAGGCTTGAAGACACAGTGCCTTATGCCTCAGGAATGCTACAGTCATACAGATATAGAAAGCCTTTATCAGCCAGAAGTTCATCCATGGTCTATGACAGGACCTGAGAATTTTTCAACCCTTGCTAAGAGCCCAAATGGAGCTGCTTTAAGCAGTAGACCCCACACTACCCTGTCTTGCTGAGGTGCCAGGGTAGGGGAATGCCTCCAGGATGCTCCCACGCAGGCTGTGCTGCAGTTGCTGTCTCCTTGCTGTCCAATCCAAAGTCCAATTGCTGTTTTCCCCTTGCTCTTCCAAGCTGAGAGGCAGCTCTTCTGCCTCTGCCTTCCTCATTGACAGTCGGATATCAGAGCTAGAGTAGGTGTAGCCATGTCCTGCTGGGCAAATCTCCTTGAAGGCCTCTGTGAAGGAAAATCAAATCAAAACTTTAGAGGACAGAGGTTAGAAGGAAGAGACTATTGCAGGGATAACCTGGCTTACCACACCCAGACATGATAGTGGGACAGTGGAATAAAGGAGTGAAAATGTACAGGCATGCATATTGCCAGTTTCCCCTATCCTATCATTTTCTGGAATTTTTAAGGGTTAAATCCTTACAGAAACACATCTGGGCTACAGTGGGTGGATACTTAAAGCAGAAGGAATGTGCACACAGAGCAGGGTGGGTTTCTAACAGCCATTCCCAGACCCCAAAAACCTTTCCCATGGTGAGTACTGCTAAGAAGAGACCATGCCACAGGAAGGTCCAAGCTGAGCAAGGGAGAAGACAAAAGTGAACCTGGGGTACCTCTAGGCTGAGTGCTTTGCACATGACTCAAGATACTCTGCACAAACCACGTGAAGATTTTTCTGATCCCTGAGGATTTTGGTGCTTTACCCTCCACCTGACCCCATGCTAAGATTTACCAAACTCATCCTCACCTGGCATTCTTCCAACTAGGAGATGTATGAGAGAAAAGGGCTGTTGAATAATGCCAGGCACAGACATGGCTGTGCTCTCCCTCTGGTACAGAGGGGTTTCCCATCAGGTATTACTGTATCTTCCCAGTATTATCAGGTCTGCGTCCCAGGCTGCTGTGCCCATCTCACAGGACAGCATTTGTGCTGCTCAGCTCTGGGTCCTGCAGCTGTCTGTGTTCAGGCAAACCCAGATACCAGTCTAACCAGAGGAGGCAAAGCCAATGCAGGTAGGTCTCACCTGAGCCGGGCATGGGGCACTCCTCGCAGTTCTCCCCCCAGCCCTTGCCGACACGGCTGCAGCAGCAGATCTGCTGGGTGATGCGGTGAGAGAGGGGAAAGGTGCACACGCCTCCGGCTGCTGAGCGGTAACACAGCCCCTGCTCCATCGACACTGCTTTGTCCGCTGAAACACAACAGCAGTGTCAGGGACAGAGGTTAAGCTCTGTGCTCTCCAAAGAAAGATGGGGGGCACGCACCTCTTCCTCCCGGCCCTTCCTCTGCCTGTGACTCCCAGCCTGCCCGAGGGCTGACCTGTCTTCTCTCCAGAACACTCCCTGGCCATCAGCCATCAGGTCTTTTCCCCAGGAGTGTCAGCCCCAAGCAAATACAGCTCCTGTGGGAGTTCTCTCATCCCAGGAGGCTGTGTCCTCTGCTGCCACACCACAGGCACATTCCCTCCAGCTGCTGTGGGGACCATGTGAAATCCATGGAGAAGGCTAATGCAAGATTGGCACCCATTCTGCACACAAGTGCAGAACAGCACAACTCGCAGGAGATGTGAAACACACTGCAGCATCCACTCAGCCATGTTTTCCCACTCAAGTCCCTTCCCAAATCGGTGAGTTCCCTGGAGCACTTACAGATGCAATGGCTACGGGATGGGTCTAGCATGGTCCCAGGCTTGCAGGTGCAACGAAAGCTGCCACGGGTGTTCACACACTCGGCATCTTTGCACAGGCCCTGCATCAAGCATTCATTGATATCTGTGGAGAGGAAAGAGCTTTGTGAGATGTGAGGAAGCTCAGGGTGAACTAAACCCCCTCCCTATGCTCTCATTCAGGTGCTGCAGACCAAGGGGGTCTCAACTGGGCTGGTGTCTAAGGCAGCCTCTGCACCAAGTAGCATGGTGGGAACCCCTGTGGTGACAGTAGTCCAACATCTGCAGTGCAGAGCTTGCTCACTGCAGCTGCAGGGATAGCTTGTAGATGACTGCTCTGCTTCGCGGTCCTTGTGGAAAACACATGTGGCCCCTACGGTGAGCCACCCTGTTAGGATCACTCTTACAGCCACCATGGCTGTTGTTTGCAAGCCAGGAATGATGAGCCCTGTTCTTTCTCCTAATTTCTGGTCCTGCTTGTATGGAGCCATCATCCATGGAGGATCCTTGTTAAGAAACTCGGTGCCAACATGCAGGGAGAGCAGTGACTGATCACATTCAGAGAGAGAAGGATGTTGGCCAGGCTGTGGCTCACTGCATCTTCTTCTAGGAATAGGTTGAGCAAGTAGGAAGTCGCCAAGCTCAAAACCTGCCTCAAGCTCTGCCACTGACCCTGACTCAGCACACATCAGACACAGCCTTTGGGAAGGAAGGTAGGTTTATCCCAGGGAAACACCACTGGGCTCACTCATTTGGCCTGCAGTAAAGACATCCTTCAGCACAGTGTAGGAATGTATGAGCTAAGCCAGAGAAGACAGAGATTGGCAAAAGGTGCGTAAACGGGAGCTGAGGGCAGTTCTCAGGCAGAGAGTGAGGAGGAAGCCCTCTTCATGGACTGATATAGTATTAAGTCTTCACTGAAGAGCTTAGCCCAGGAAAGTAAAATGCTAATGAGCCATGCTGTGTCAGGAAGCACAAGCAGTGCAGGAAGAGTTGAATGAGAGCAGAGAGTGGCAGGAGTGGGATCAACCTCAGCACCATTCTGGGACAAACCACAGGAACACATACTACAAGCTAAGAGGTTGGAGTAGGCAATGGGAGGGAGTTGGGCACACTAACTGCTCCCAGGACAGCTGTGAGCTGTCAAGACATGATGCTAGGCAGCATCATGCCAAACATTTTCCAAAGACACAGGGCAGTCCCAATGGCAGTGTACAAGGCCCCGGTGACCTCAGGTGCCTTGAGAGCACACGGCAGTGCTCTAAAGACTGTCTGAAGATGGAAGGGGTGGAAGATTCAGGAACAGCTTTCCCAGCACTACCTTATTCCTCAGAGTCAAAGCATCACTGCTTGGTGGAAGGCAGATGTCTCACAGCCAGCAACGACAGCTAAAGTTCAGACTTACTGACCTGAGAGGTCCTCCCCAGTCCTGTGCTCTTAAACTACCTCATTCAT
The DNA here is from genome assembly GCF_003031625.1 of Empidonax traillii. Lineage (NCBI taxonomy): Eukaryota > Metazoa > Chordata > Aves > Passeriformes > Tyrannidae > Empidonax > Empidonax traillii. The sequence continues at coordinate 1,697,688 of NW_020955267.1, forward strand.
CCCACCAGCAGCCCTATACACATTTGAGACATACAAGGGCCATGAAGACCAGGCCAGAAGCTAAGTCACTTAGAAATACCAACACTACAGGAATCTGCAGCAGGCCAGGGAGGAGGAGGATTTGGCTGCACAATGAAGTGATTTCCTGCTCTGTACCAAGCACAGGATGGGGTTCCTGAGAACAACCAGTGGCCAGATCCCAAATAAGCTGGGGACTCCACTCAGAGAAGACACTAGGGCTCTCCACAGAAGCCTCACAGCTCATCCCTGTCACTCCCCGGAACGGTCAGAGTGTTATGTTATTCTGACACACCAACTGGACAAAGCGTTTGTCTCCATATAAGCAAAGGGATTGAAGGGATCGGAGTAATGAGAGCACAAAACAAACAAGCACCAAGGGCTAGGCTTTATAGGCTTAATTCAAAACAGGTCCACATCCCAGCCTTAGTCCAACCCCAGTTATTCTGCTGTCAGCAAAGAACCCACCCACAGTGGAAGTCCCCACTGGGAACAGAAGCAGGCAGGTGTGCTCAGAGCTATGCACTCCTACCCCCTGCAGCATGCCAGGGCCAGAGCTAGCCCACAAGAAGAGGCCTCAAGGACCCCAAACTGAGATCTGTACACTCTTTCAGCTGCTTTTTCCCACCCTGCATAAGCCTGCCGATATTCCTCAGAAACAGTCACACTGAGTCAGGCAGCCTGTGGTGGAAAGGTTCAGGCTAGTTTACCCTGGTACTTGGTGAGCAGAAAGGACCCCAGCCAGCAACAGACACCAAATATATATATGGACTACAAAGATGTACGGGCATATGGGACACCAAGGTGCCAGTGTGTGGGTCCACGTCATCCCTTCCAGTTCCATCCTTCCTGCTGGTTCCAGCAGCACTGAGAGGTTCCCTGGCTGGGTCTGCTAGGCACTCTTGAATCACATTCCTTGCAGCTTTGTTCCTTTGTTCCAATGGGATGCAGCAATGAAAGGAAAGAAGATCCTGCAGATGAACCATTTGTTCCTCTGCTGGAAGGCACCAGAGACAACCCTTTTTGTTCATACTGAACAGAAGAAAGTGGGCTTCTTCCAGGGCCATCCTCCAGTCAACAGTACTTTGAAAACAAACTTTGACAACCACTACCTGCAAAGCCATGTAGTCTCCCCTCCTACCTGGGCTGGCAAAAGGCGGCCCTATGTAGCCTCTCCTACATCTATCAGCCCAGCTGCTCCCTCTGGGCCTTGAAGTGAGGTACTGGGCTTCCTGGCAGACATCCCACTGCAACAGCAGAAATGGGAAAAATCCTGGAGGCAGTAGTGTCTGCAGAACAGTACTTATCCAGCCCAGCTTATGAAGGAGCACACAGAGGCACAAATTCCTGGTTCATGCTTTTTCCTGTGGAAAAACATCTTCCTAGCCAAATCTACACTGCCATCTCCCTCTGCTCCTCTGAGCTTCTCCCTGCTCCAGAAGGGACACAGACCCAGAGCATGCACTTCAGGTCTCTGCTCGCTGACATGAGCCCCTGCAGCTGCTCTGCTCCTCCAATTCCTATTTGATGTCTCCTAGCAGCTCCTCATAACACATGTAGCACTGTCTGTGGCCACATAAGGGATGACATCTGAGCACCAAGGAGAACAGACGTTGTTGTGTTGTTGAAAGTTCTCCCCTAGGACAATGTGGGGAGGTTGAATCATTAATTAAGTAAGCATGGTGGAAAGTCCCAACTAAAAGAGATGAGTCATTGGATTGCCAGCCCTGGGTTTGCATGGCCAGGGACCTGGCTCCCTGCTGCATCTGCAAGATGACACCTCTCAGTTTATCATGAATCACAAGAAGGGAACCACAAAATTATTCTTCAGCCAGAGCACGGAAAAACACAGGCAGCGTGGATCCAAGAGATGCCAAATAAACATGAACCAGAGAGCAAAGCGGAGAGATGGTACCTTCCTCATACAGAACTAAGGTACCATGGAAGTGAGAAATGGATCAATCCTGGCAGCATGGGGCAGTCGGGGCAGTCAGGGCAGCCTTGCAGCATGGACTAGTGACACACTCAGAATAGAAAGAATAGCTTTTATGGCACTGTCCCACTTGTAAATGAACAACTGGACAAGACTTTCACAAATGCTTTTAGGCAAGAGAATTTCTTTTGCTTCAGATGACAGGAGAAGTGTTTTTACACTCATACTTAGCAGGCCCCAACACAAGTCCTTACTGGGTAGTAGGACTTAACAGGAGAGTTTTCTTGTGCTGGTGCAGCTATGTGCTGACTGTGCTTAGCTGAGTCACGTAGTCCAATGATACCTGATTTTCTTTCACTCCTGATGAAAGGGCAGAGATTTTTACAAGCCATGTTCTTTGCAGATCTGTATCAGGGAGTTAGATAATCACATTTTACTTCTGTAGATAATTACAACTCTGACAAGGGATGTGGGAAGGAGAGAGAGATGAAAGCAGCATCCTTACCTTGGCAGTGGCTCCGGTTCAGCCTCTTGTATCCCTGGGGACACTCCACCTGCCCATTCTCAATCACAGGGCGTGCTGGGAAGAAAAGCAAACAGTGTGGGACACTGGCAGTAGAGCCAGCCACCAGCACCTTCCCTTCTCTCTGCCCTCCTTGCATAGGGGAAAAAGTCCCTAGGTCTGCTTCTGATGACTCCCAGGGCAGAGGGAAAGGTGGGAGCAGCCACATTTCTCATGCAGAGTCTTATACTGCTTGACATGTGCCAACCTGTTAACCCAGAGGTGCTGCCTGTGCTTCATATCCATCACTGTGTCACTTCCACTACTTCTAGGTCAGCCTGGACAGCCAAGTAGCACATGGTGAAGGGGATCAGAGTGAAAGGAATAGCTGAGGTCATTGAGAAGTTGCTGAAATAATAGTTCAGGGCCTGTTTATTATATTTCCCCCTTTTTCTGCTGCACGTGATTTCCTGCCCCGATCCCTCTTGTCAAAGAAAAATTCAAATTGCTGCTTAAAATAGTTTTGTGGGTTTCAAAATGGTCTATAACACACACAATTAAATCTCTCCAAGTTTTTTAAAGGCAAGTAAAATGTGGTCCATAAATTCCAATGAAGTAAAATTTAGGCACTGTATTTTGGAGCAAGGAAAAGGGAATCCAGGAGTGGATGAGTTGGGAAGTAATTAAGCATGGGGTGGGGTAGGAAGAAGGGTGCTTTGCCTAAGGTTGGGATTTTCCCAGGGTGGGGTTTCCTCTTAATTTTCTGGATCTTACGCTTGGGAACAAGACGTGCATGCAACTGCTAAGTGACTGTCCATCTGTATTCCCACCACTCTTAATTCCTCCTGCCCGGCATCAGTAGCTCACTTCCCGGTGTCGTACGTGGAAAGACCTTCATGGCAATAGTCATACTGAGGGTCTGGCAGATTCCTAATGCACTGCAGCTTTCAAGAACCAGGGGCAAATTGAGACCATCCTTACAGCAGGAGATGGTTGCTAAGAGCCTGCAAAGTTCAAGTTCACAAACAACACTCTGGGGGCAGAGAACAGGCATGTCCATAACTCTTTGTCCTGGACACTTGAACTTTATAAAGCAATTTAAAGCCACTCTAGGACAGTTCTTGAAAGGCAAAAGTTAGGGACAAGCCTCCTAGGATAAAGGCATTTAGGAATAAAAGACAGAAGAACAAGCCATTACCAGCCTGTACCAGGAAGAAGAATAGAAAGCCTGAGTTCCTCAGGTATATTAAACGAAGCTACAAGCTTTCTCCGTATGCAGATTGATCCTCAGCGGCTGAATGAATGACAAAGATCAAAAAAAATCTATTTATCCCCTTTAACAGTTCAGTCATGAACTGTAGGTTAACAAATATCTGGATGTTAGGGACAAAGGAGCAACTGGTGATACTGGGAATCACTGGGCACATTTCCAGTCTTATGGGAAGGTAAAAACAACCTCTGGCTTATGGGCTCCAAGCTCAGCGCCCTGGTGGGATTCCAGGTACTCCCACACCACAGCCTGTGGGCTCAGGGCTGCCGACAGGCATTAACTGTGCTTGGAAGCATCTGCCAACCTCAGCACAATGTGATAACAGATGCTCAAATGAAGCAGCATTGTTATGTGTGAGCTCTCTGAGAGCAAGCCAAGCATGCTGGAGATCAAACAGTGATGACGTGTCAGAGCCATGCTCCTCCTCTGAAAAGCCTTTGTGGAGAAACAGATACTGCAGCATCCCTCCACCAGATGCTGCCAGGAAGAGAGCAAGGCAGAAAATGCCAGTGGTGGGTGAGTGAGTGTGCAGGTCTGTGCCACCTCAGCACTCATATGACTCCAGTTTGCAGAAACCTGCAACTTACCACTTCAGCAAATCACCTGTGAAGCTATGGACAAATGCCTTAACTTTGCAAAGAAATCCACGTTCCCTGCAAAGAATAACTGGAATGTAATGTGAGCAGATCTCTGTGTACCAAGGGGAACTAAGACATTTCTCAAGTAGTGGATGGAGGCTGCTCTCTTTCTGCCAGGACCTGTCCACAAGGGAAGACAGGGTGTGCCTGCAGGAGGATGTAAGCTATTAACTCTCAGCTCTCTACTTGGTCTCTTGAGTAGAGGACCATTTCCTTTCACAAGTTCTGATGTTGCTGAACTACAGCAGAGATGGCTAAAACTGCCTGAAAAAACAGCCTAGGACACCTGAGTTTCCTGCAAAGGGGATCAGCATCCAACTGTCTCTCATGAAACTGGCAGGAGTGACAGACTGACTTAGGAGGCTATTCCTCTGGAATCCAGCAAAGGGAAAAAGCTGATCTGATGATCAGAGAAGGTAGGAATCTGTCAACATTCAGAGATGGGGGTCCCAGCCTTCTGGGAGGGACTCCTATCTGCCTGTCTACACTCTCTCCAGGAAGGGCTCTCCCAGAGCCTGAGACTAGGGATGGAGCAGCTGAGATGCATCTGTCAGGCAGAGGGACTTTAGGCTTGCTGAGGGCAGGGAATCCTGGTTTCTGATTGAAGGTCATTGACTGGTGACTGAAGGTGATTTCAGAGCCTTGCCTCCAGGGTACTTCAGCCCTGTGGGTGCTCACCAGGTACTTGCACATTAGGACTCCTTCTCCATTCTCCTCGTTGCTCCCTCCAGCTCTCCTACCATCCATTGATACTTTCTGCAAGCTCTGCAGGCACTGGGCATCCCTATCAGAGCCAGGCTTGCACAAAGGAACATGCATGCAACAAGCTCACAAACTCAGGAAGGAGGTGAGCATGAAGCATCTACAGCCCAGGACTCGCACCAGTACCTTTGTTCCCAGCTAGGAAAATACTTAAGCAGAGCATAATAGGAAGGGAAACAAATGCACGGAAATTGAGCAGAGGGATTTTGTAGCCTAGCCAGATGACCTTTAAGTAGCTAGGCTAGTTTTGCATCACTTCCCAGGAGAAAAGGTTTTACCCAAGGGCCTGGGCTCCCCAAACACTGTATGAAGAAGCTCAGATTGATGGTGCTGTGGAAAACGTCTACTAGTGGTGGTAACCACGAGGGCGTGAAGTGAGGCGATGTTTGTAGGATGAGATAATACACTGCATTAGTCCAGCCAATATCACTCTCTGGAAGAGGCAAACCTGCGGTCAGATGAGAAGTGAGGAAATGCCCAGCTGCTGAAAGCTAGCCCATTTTTTTTGACTATTTCCATCTATCATACTAAAGGCATTTGTGATACAAAATAAACCCTCTAGTTCTACTTGTGGTCAGTAAGTATCTTCACAGTGAAAAAGATGCTTGAAGGAAAAAAGATTCTGGTAATTCCTATTTGCCATTGGATGTTTCAACAGAGAGATCCTCATTCTGCTTCCATGGTGGCTTCCAGCTGGGACGAGATACATCTATATTTAAATCTCCCACTTTTGCAAAAATGTGTTGCTGTATGCTGATACCACAATGCTACACATGAATGATGAGCAAAACAAGTCCTGAAAATTCTGTGCTTTACCAGGTTAAGCATTGCTCTCTGTGGTACTGGCACAAATTGAAACCAAAGTTTCAATTTCTTTTGCCACCTCCAGCCCTTCTTTGCTGTCCTGGACAGACTCCCTAAGGTACATGGTAACAGTGGCAAACCTAGCCCCCTCCATAGCCTCTTTCCCATATTTCCAGGGCTTTTTTCCTGTATCCTCCCCAGTCTGTTCACAGGAGCAGACTAAGGGGTTGATTTTCAAGGGGCTTCCTGTGGCTGTTCCCATGCCTGCAGGCACAGTGCAGGGGAGTTTGCAGCTTGCAGAGCCACTCAGTATTTCTGATGATGACGTGGTTGAGCTGCCACCCCTCTCACAGTGGGAGGTCCGTTTGGGGTGTGCTGTGGATGCCAAGCCAGACATTACAAGATCCAACTTTCCAGTGAAATTCAAACTTTTCTCTAGGACAAAAAACTTGAAAAAACACAGTGAGTGGGAATAAAAACAAGACAATAGCCTTCAAAGACTTGTTTCTTAATGCAGTTAAAATCCATAGGCAGGAAGAGAGAAAGCAGTGCAGGAAGATCTGCACTGAGCAAAACCAGTAGGTGCACAGCCCAGCCTATGCTCAGGCTGATTGTAGCTGGAAATAAGGGGCAGAGGGCACTGAAAAATCAGGACCTGGAAGATGCAGGTTTACTCCTGCACGCAGAAAGTCTCCCAAACTTGAACAGAAAGTTGAGACTTGTAGCTTTTGGGCAGTACTGGAGACAGTGTTCATCACTGGTTCGGGCTTCTCTTGGAGTGCTGCTGGTTGCCAAGGTGTGTGTTCTCACAGTCAGGGAGGAGGAGGAAGAGCAGGGCTGTGAACCCCTCTGGTCAGAACTCTCTGCTACTAGTTTCCTTTATCCACATGTGTCTGAGAAGGGCCAGGCCTTCAGGGGAACCAGTGTCCAAATCCACACTTGCCACGGGGTCTGTGTCAAACTGCAGCTCTCGTCCTGATGGGTTTAGTTTCCATGGACTATCTCTTATCCTTGTTCCAACACGTTCTTCTCCACAGACCACTGCATATCCCAAAATAATGCATGGTCTGGCAGGTAAGCGGAAATAGCTCTGCCCAAAGTATGCCTGCTACTAGCCCCACATCCTGAGCTTGCCACAGGACAGGACTTTGCTTCAGTGCAGGTTTCTCACCAGCACTGCCTAAACACCCTGCTGGTCGCTGAGCTTCCTTCCAGCCACATCCAAGTGACTCTACTTCAGCTGCTTCCTCAGCCTCCAATTCCCTTTTCCTACTATCACTCTTCTTCAAGTTTTACCTTCCAGCTCCCATCTCCTCCTATTGTTCTGTTCTAGCCTTTCAGTATGTGCTCCACTGCTTGCTCCAAGAACTAAGCAGGCAGGAGGGTCTGGATGTCTCCATCTGATTTATTCTATCTTGCAACACAACACATTTCATCCAGCCAGCTCTAACCACAGCTGAAGGACTGCAGCCACATGACAGCATGCAGGTGTCCTGCCACCCTCCGGGGCTTTGCCTCTGGCTCATCTCTTTCTTTCACGGGTCAGGTGACAGCCTTTGCTCCAACAGCTCATGGAGCAAGCTCTCAGCTCTCCCCCTTCTCCCAGGGCTGCCTCTGACATATCGTGGGGTTCCAATCTTCAGCTGTCACTTGCATGAGCAACAGCAACTCCTAGAAACTTCTACTATAGCCTGATTGAGCATCCACCTCTGTGCCCACTTCTCTGCAGAGACTGAACAGCGTACACCCTCCCCAGCAGCAAACCACACAGCCTGAGCAGGACCTAAGGAAATCTCTGAGACTAAAGTAACACTCACTACAGAGATCCCAGGCCAGGTCAACCCTTAATTTTGAACTCAGCTTTTAACATGGTCTCATTAGGATGCAACGAAGCATTTGAGTGCCTTGGCTTTTCTGATGCTGAGCAAAACACAAAAAATAGTGAGGATTGGTCATGGTAAGTTTGCTCAGACAGATGCCTGCCTCCTATTCTTCTTCTTCTTCTCTGATATCTTTCCACACACAAACACGTACCAAACATGAAAGCTGCAGACGATGGAGACATCCGGACGTATCCAGACTCTACTAACAATCAGTGTCTCGGGCAGACAGTCAATCCAAACAAGTTTCCCATTTGTCTAGCTCTTGCCTGGCTGCACTTTTGTACATTTGTAAGTGTTTACACTGAACTAGCTTCTGCCATTTCTGTCTCTAGTTGCTGTAATTAAATTCCCAGTGCTGTCAAGTCTGTTCTGGTGCATGCCTCCCTGGGACAGACAAGAGCAAGGAGTTCTCTCTGAAGATCACAGTGCTAAGAAAGCTGGAAATATCCTCCGGACATGTTATCTCTGTGCACGAGACACTGAACTGCAGCCCAGTGACTCTGAGTGAGCACAACACAGGCCAGCAAGACCAGAAGACAGAAGGAATGCGAGCATCGGATGTAGCCTACAGGCAGGAAGTACGTGGAGTGATGCCTTCATGCTGGCATGGAACTGGAAGCCCCAGCAGACAAGGCACAAGGCAGTGAGAGGTCACAGTGCTCAGTGGCTCCGCTAGACAAGTAAGATCATTGAGAAAGGACTGTTTCTCTGACTCCGCTCTAGGGCCAGATATCTTGTGTGTGAAGACAGCATGCCAAAGAAAGGCATGCCATCCAGCTGGGCTCTCTTAGGCTGCCTCCATCAAGTGTCTGCCTTACAGCTCCCTGCACCTGTGTGGTCTCCTGCATGTGGGGCTGGTTATGGGGCAGTCAATCAGAGGTAGCCAAAGGAGGAAGATACTTGCACATGATTAAAACAGGTTGAAAACAGCCCCTTTAACTAGCCTGAATTCCTGCCAAAATCAACAAGAGCCATTAGGCCTCCAATGAGGAACTTTTATCACCCAAAGCCAGAGGGACTGAAAATGGGATTTTTTTGTGGCACAGGAATACAGAAGACCCACAGGGATACATTTTTCATATATCCATGAAATTAATCTGAAAAAAAAGCCAGGCAAGCATCTGTCCATTCAATGAAGCAGTGGCAACTTGCCTTGAGTTTCAACTGCCGCTGGGACACAAGGCATGTGTTGAGCTGTGAAAGTGGGCCCTGCTGGCAGCTAGGAGCCATTTCTTAAGTGCATTTGCTGTACTGGCTGGCTGATTGCAAGGAGGACATGGGGGTATTTTGTGCCTGTTTTCACATTTTAGAAGCCCATGATTAGACACATTTTGAAGCTCCAAGTCCAGCAGAGCAAATCACTGCTGCAGCTCTGGCTGCTGAGTAATATCTTGCATCCTGGCATGGCAAAGGAGGAAGGAGGTGCAGAGTTTTTGCAGCCACCTGCAGCCTAACTGAAGTATTAAGTGGCCCTCTGCTTTCTAATGGTGGGATCATAGGGAGGGTGAGAAACAGGGACACTGCTGTGGGATGGGGAAGAGAAAGCCATGAGTGGGGGTGTGAAGTTCTGGGACAAAGAAAAGCCTGTGTGGGGCATTTCCTTGTCTGTGCTGAACCTGCAAACCCTGTGGTCACCCCCAAAACACGTGCCCAGGGCTCCTTTAGGGCTGGCACATGGGCAAGGGTAGGCAAGCAACAGCATGGCCAAGGCCACAGCAGAGCCATGTAGCGCAGGAAGATGACACCAATCAGAGCTCCCCAGATCGGGACTGGGTTCCAGGATGCTGACAACCTCGTCTGTGATTGCAAGGAATTTGGCTCCAGCCAGCTCTCCCCTGGCTGAGGAGGAACTGAATTGAGGGAGGATAATGAGACACAAATTCAGCTCTTGGGAATGTGTATGTGAGCGGGACAACCTCTGGGCAAAGCTAGAAATTGCCAATGCCACACTTGCTTGCACAAAACTTAACACCTTGGATACCTACACTCTACTCAGGAGTGTACTACTCCCGAACCATAGGGTTTGTTTTCTTTAGTCCTTTGCTCCAGTGAATGGATGTGATTAGGCAGCCAGGCAGCAATTAAAGAGGGCAGGCAGGCAGGCAGGGGAGAGGTGAGCAGCTCCCTGCCCATGTTGCACTGGCCAAGTGCACCTTGTCCTGCACCAGACCTGGTCAGCCCTGGATGCCAGAGCCACTCTGCTCACAGGGCTGCCTCCCCTCCATCCAGGAGTCCTTTTACACAGCCTTTCTCCCACAACATGGGATAGGGCCACAGTGCAAGAGACTGCGCTAGTCATGAAGCACTCTGAGCAGAGCAGCTGAGGAATCCCCGTCTCCTGCTGGATCAGTCCGTCCGGCTCCCAAGTGCAGCAGAAACAGAGCTGGACGCCTATGCCCCTGGAACGGACCCCGGGTGCACTCCTGCCAATTGTTTGATGTAGTGTTATTTCCAGAGCCCCTGCCAAGCCCGTGTTGGGCCCAGAGCAAGCCCGTAACTCTATAGGGCCAAGTCTGCAACCTCCTCCTCCAACCTTGAACTGCACCTCCTAAAATCACGGCTGCTTTTTTCCCATTTCTTCCTCTGAGCGGGGCTAGCACGGTGGGAACCATCAGCCACAGTGGGGTTTGGCAGGGGTGGGCCAAGGAGAGCCGTGCAGGTGGGACCCACAGCTCTGCTCCCTGCCTCTGCTGCATGAGGCAGCAGGACCATTTTTGGTCATTGAGGATGTGGGCCATCTCTCATGCTGTCCCGGCCAGCAACAGTACTCACCTGGCCGGGGGGGACAGGCCAGGCACTGGTCTGCACCCCAAAAGAGCCCCACGCTGCCACAGCAGTCCTCCAGCTTGGTCAGCCCCGGAAGGGGGTTGGTGCACTGTGGAGAGAGGAGCAGATCAGGCTTCTGTGGGATGCAGAGGAAACGTGCCTGTCCACTGCAGCCAGCTGGTGCAGTAGCAGCAGAGCCAGCATGAGGGACAACTGTCTGGGGTCAGAGGCTGGCACTGCCCTCTCAGTACAGCTCCCCACAGTGGGACCAAGGATGCGGATTAAGACAGTAAAAAGTTGTGCTGACAGAAACTCCTCTGACTGCACCCATCAGAGGGGAAGGGGACACCAAACAGCAGAGATGAACTAGAGATGCTATCACCCAGGGGATCAGCCCCGTGCCTGGCTGATTAGCCAGTGAAATGGGTGCACCACTTAAGCCTGGCGCAGAGCTCGCTGTCAAGCACTTTCCTCTGCTGAATGAGTCTCTCTTTTCCCCGCCCTCGGCAAGGCCCTCTGGATTACAGGCTTCCCCATTAGAGTGGAGCCGCTGGGCCCACAAGCTGGAGCTGGCTCCCCTCCAGCCACACGTGGCCGCCTGCCCAGCACTCGCATACCGATCGGCTGGGCTGCGGCTGAGAGGGGAGAGGCAAGCGTTCCCCGCGGAACTCTTCACCCTCTCCCAGGCACAGCATCACCTCAGCTGGGTGCGGTGTGAGCTCAGCAAGAGTACCCCCTGTCGCCCCCAGAGGATCTCCCACAGCCTCTCTGGGCACCTACGAGCATCTTTGTGCATCATCATCTGCTCCCGTCGTCACAGAGCTGCCGTTTCCCCACAGAGAGCAGGGCTTTTCCAGCCTCAGGGTCTGATATAATTTATTTCTGCACTAGAAAATGGCTTAAGAACACATCCTGCTAGAAAGTACTTGGATGGGAGTGACTGAAAGATGAGGTGAGAACTGAGAGCAGCCCCCCAGAAAAGGCTGGGGAGCAGTGGGGACAGGGCTGAGTCCCCAGCTGCCAGGCTGGGGGGTCTCACTGAGCACGAGCTGCTGTGGGGAAACTCACAGGTGTTCCTGTGGGTGCCAAAAACCTCCAATGCTTTTCCAGTGACGCAAGAGAAACATATGGGGAAAGACAAAATAAGAAATTACGATGATTGTGGGACAGGGGTGAGAAAGTCCCTCACGTGCATTTGCTTCCCAAGCCCCGATCAAGCTGCCCAGAAAGGCGTCGTTCCATGGAAATCAGACTTCCATTTATCGTCTGAGAGGGAAAGGAATTTTCCTATGTTTTATACATTTCCTACAATAATCGCAGAGCATGGCAGTAAATGTTGCTATAAATAGGGCACCCTTTTCAAATGAGACTGTGTGTGAAAGCCATCAAGTCTGGATTGTGCTGCCCCAGGGCACAGCCTGGTCAGGGCAAGACAGTGAAATCTCTCTGTTGGACCAAAGCAAAGTGTTTTTTTCTTCCCAAGTACTAACACATTGCTACCTGTGCCCACAGCACCTGCATGATGCCCATGCTGATGCTGAAAAACTTCACAAAATGAAGACAGTCCCCTTGCCCCATAAGCCAATGCTCCCATACCCCAGAACAACAAACATGTCACTACACACACTCTACCACTTGTCAGGTGACCTCTTACCTGCCCATGGAAAGCTTCCCGGAAGCACCTCCCCAGCAGCCCTGGCGCTCTCTGCTGCTGCTGGCTGCTCTCACTGGCAATGCTGTTGCCATTCCCATGGGCATAGGTGTACCAGGGCATGGTAGCCAGCTGAGGAACCAGGACTGCCTCCACACTGTTCTCCTCCGACACCTCTGCGTCACCCCGCACCCTGGCCACCTGGTGAATCTGCACGGTGGCTTCTGGAGGGTGGTTGATGTGGACATTCACCAGAGAAGGGTTCAGGGAAGCTGGAATATGAGTTTTACACCTCACTTGTGAGAATATGGCAACAATTTGGAACCCATCTTGTCATCAACAAAGTCACAAGGGAGGAGAGGCACATTGAGCCCACCGGGAAATCTAGAGGAACAATGCATCTAAGAGAAAATATTTCTCTGGCCCCAAACCAGGACAAACATACCAAAACCTACAAAAATCCTCAGCCCCCTTCAAAAACTAGAGGGACCTCTTTTCTAACAAACTGGCTTGAAACAGCAAGCATAAGGAGGTAGTGGCCTCCTCAGGCCTGTTACTGAAGATCTGAGGAGCACACAAAGTAGGAGGAAGTCGGGGGGCGGCCTGGAGCCACTGGCCATGCTCACCCAGCTGGTTGGACAAGGGCAGGGTATAGGTGGAGTGCCTCATGGAGCCGCCAGCTTGGGTCTTTGGGGCTCTCCCTCCTTGCTTCTTTTCCAGAGAGGGAGCTGGCAGGTGGCAAAACTTCCCCGTGGAGTTGGAGGGGCACCAGCACTCATCCCGGCCCACACAGCGTCCTCCATTCAGGCAGGGGATCTGGCAGAAGTCTGCAAGGCAAAGAGGGGTCTGCTTAGAGGAGGAACCGAGACAATGCCTCTAGCCAAGGGCAGCTGTGGGACACCAGGCAGCTGGACTTGGCCAGCACTAGCCACATGGTGTCTAAGGACCAGGCCCAGCACTGGGCTGGGGTCAGTACTTGCAGCCTGAAGGCAGGCTCAGGTCCCTGCTGGGAAACACCATCTTCCCCAAGCTCTGCTCACAACTGGAGTCACAGGTTAAAAATGAGCCCTCCCTTGGTCTCTGGGGCCACAGGCAGGCTGGGGCACCCATGCCCTGGGGAGTAGCCCCCCAAGGCCAAGGTGGTGTTACTAACACAGCAGAATCCCTCGGACTGGGTCAGGAACTATGGCAGCGCTGTGTGGCCGAGTCAGCACATTTCCTTCACTTCTGCATTGCCCCCTCCCCACTTGGCAGGGTTTTTACTCCCAGCCCAGAAGGGAACTCAGCAGGATGGGAGAGGCAGAAGGAGAGAACAGGCAGAGAGCCACGTCCTCAGAGCCTGTCTCACAGCCAGCCCTGGCCCTGCCAGCAGTTCAAGTGGGAGAAGTGTGGAGGGGGACGAAAGAATCAAGAGCAATTCATCTGCACAGGCTCAGAAAAAGCATTCACAGATGAAACCAAAATCACGTCCTTTCTGACCTCATCAGATGCTTGGACCAACCCAGAGCATCTCAGCATGAACTACACTCAAGCAAGGCATGGGATTCCCTGACAGACTATCATGACTCATTTCAGTGTGAGATGAGACACTGCTGCTCCACAATCCTGGATGGGCTTGTCAGCTTCATCCCAGGGGATAACACCCATCCTGTTTCAAGTTCATTTGCTCAAACCCAGCACCCAGTTCTGGGGAAGGAGACACATTTTTGGACTGGGAGTTAGGCAGAAACGCCTGTGAACACCATTATCCATCAGTGCCCACAACAGCCAGACTTTGCATTCTCTCAGTGTTAAAAGAATTCTGAGTAATACAGAGGCACTCAGAGGACAAGTCCCAACAGGTTCAGCACATTGCTCCCACCAACTGGCTCCAAGACAATGTGACCAACCCACAGCTGGATATCCCAGTGACTTGATGAGCAATCCCAGCAGCTCTGAAAGGCGAGCAGAGGTTTCAGCAACCCTGTTTATAAGAACAGTTTGCAACCTGCAGCCAGCTCTCCTGGCTGCCACGTGAGTGTAAGGAGAGAACAGGAGGAAATTAGGTGATGAAAGTCAGACCCAAGACTGGATGCCAACTAAAGCAGTGAGCTGGCTCTAAGAAGAAGGGGGTGGCGAGGCTTGGCTGCAGGCCTGACTCAAACATATGCATCCCCTCTACCCGTGGTGGGATGGAAACAGCAGTTGCTTGCTCACAAAAGACAGCAATGAGGCAAAGTCTGTATTCCTCCCCCAGAGATGGAGTGAGCCCCAAGGAACCCAAAAGACATCTTCCAAGGCACTGAGAGAGACCATCTCCTCCCATCCCTATAGCAGCTCAAGCACTTCATCTGTAGAGTCAGGAAAGGCAGGAGGAAGAGAGTGGGGGAAGAGGCTGGGGTCCTTGGGGTGCTCACAGATGCGGAAGCCGGATTTGGGATCGTGGTCATGCCCTCCTTGGCTATAGAGAGTGGTGGTGTCTCCTTTCTCACAGCTGTTGTAGCAGCGCCCACTCCGGCATGTCTGTTTGCAGATGGTGGGCGTGAAGATGATTTTTATCTTCCTAATCTTCTCTGTCAGGTTGGCCCCTATGAAAGAAAAGGGTAGTGCTGAGTGGAAACAACATCTTCAGGCCAGGGGATGGTGATTCACAGCTCAAGCTCCAAAACATTTCCAGAGCAAAGAGAGGTCTATGTCCCTGCCCAGGGCGGTGTTTCTCCTTGCCCCTTGCTCACTCCAGCCTGATCTCTGTTCCAGCACCTGTACGAGTTTATCAACATATGAAAAATGGCAAGCAGCATGCTCTGTCCTGCCAGGCTGGAGTGGCATAACTCCCTGTGAAGGGACACACATGCTCTAACTTCAGTATAAAGGCTGTTCTGCTTTAAAGGATATTCCTTCTCCAGCCACATCAGTAGCTGGGAGACAGGCTGCTCTTAAATCACTGGAAGGTTTCCCACATGAACATACTGGTATTCATAAAGGAAAGCATCAGGGCTTGAGAAAACTGATATCTTCCTGCAAGTGTCCCCTGACCTCCATCTATGGCCCCCTTCTGGTCCCTCACCATCCTTAGATACAGGGCAGAGTCACACAGAGCTCTTGGGGCTTTTGAAAAACGGACAATAGGCAGAACTATGTGTAAACAACTGGCTTCACACCAGAGCCTTCTATCCCACCCCACCAAGACAGTCATGTGCTCCCCTTGCTGTACTCAACATCTACTCTCCCTCTTTCAATCCCCACTTTCAGACTACAGCTTCAGCCAGGGTCACAGCCCTATTCATATGGGCTGAGGTGCCATATGGTGACTCCTTGGGGAATCACAGATTCAGGGGGAGCCAAGCTGTAGAAAACAACTTGCATCTGTCCTAGCTGGGGAGGTGCTGAGGCCCAGCAATTGCACGTCCCAGAAGCCTGGCCTGATCCCTGATCATGTCAGAAGGCACCAAGGGGGCAGCCAAAGGGAAGAACTAGACACTGGTTGCACAATCTGACCTTGAGAGCTGCTCAGACTGAGGAGGAAGCTGGGAGAAACCCTTCCTACAGACTGAGGCAATCCTCCTTCAGGTTAATACCTCTGGGAGGCAACTGTCACATCCCATGGCTCTTCTCTCATGCCATCAGCATTTTGCTCCACTGATCTGTCCACCTTCAGTAGGGCCCCTTTCTTCACCAAGCCCAGCAATGCCTATGCTGACCTTCTCCTTCCATCCCACTCAGCAGCACAGTTCTGGGAGCCCAGAGTTTCTTGGGGATCCCTAGTCCAAGTGTTGCCCTTTCCCATGACACCCCAACAAGAAGCCCCAAAAGAGTGACAGCCCTGGAGGCCTTACCCTTTGCAGACAAGGTGCGCTCCTGGGAAACTGCATGTGGCCCAGAGCTGCTCTGCTCATGGCCATTCCCGTTGGGGAGTGCATTAGAGGTGAGCTGGCCATTGCTGGCTGGGTAGCGCCGGACGGTCCTTGATAACCCTGTGTGCTGGGGGGAGACAGGAGAGCCAATTCTGCTCTGAGTCCTGTGGAAGAAAAAAAAAATGAACCAATATTCCTCACAAGTAACTGCGCTGTTCACCAGTGTACCACCCCACAGCAACCTTCACTGCTGAGCTGCCTGAGCCACCACCTGGACACAGAGCTCTGTCCACATGTGCAGGATCCCACTCCTAATCTGCTTTTAGTCATCACCATGGCACCATTTCACTCTAGGGACCATGCCCCATGCCCTGAGCCTGGCAGGGCACCATATTCACCAAGGTGCCCTGTCCGTACCATCGCATCAGGCCGTTCCACCATAGGAATGCCCCGGCTGCCTTGAAGAACTTCTGCCTGCCCATCACGCTCAAGGGCTGCTCCTTGCCCCACCATACCCCTTCCTCAGCAAACACAAGCGTCTCCAAATACCCTTGTTCTTATGGTGGGAGCTTTCTCAGGACCTGCTGTCCCAGCCCCAAACAAGCACTAAAAAAACAGTGAGGCAGTCAGAAGAGAGACCCATGAGAGTCGCAAACAAGAGAGAATAACCAAGAACTCAAGTCTGTAAGTGCAGTTACAACTTTCTGCACTAACTGCATTTATGGCTTTTAGTGTTCTCTGGAGGCTAAGCATGGAAAAGCCACCCAGCTCACAAGGTTACACTTCATACACTCTCTTTTATAAAGCCATTCAGACCACTAGACAGAGCTCTTCTCATTAAACCAGCACAGCAGTACATCTTGCTCTACTGCACTTGCTTCCATTCCCTTTTACTGACTGGCAGCACCAAGCCTCCAAGAGGGTGCTCTGGTTCCCAACAAATGTCTCTCTCAGTCTCACCTGCCCCACCTGCAATGAAAAAGGCTTCGTACAACCAGGAGCCAAAATATGTTGGCTGCCCACATGCCCCTTGGGTTTCTTTGAAAGTCCCAGCCTTGAATGCCTCTGCAATTGAACTTAAGCTGTTCTGCATTCCCTGTCCAACACCTTCATCTCTGACTGAATGGCTGGGGCAAATAGGCCAGCACTCTCCCACTGAAGTGCCCAGAGAAGTCTATACTATTCTATGGTTTTTACCATCTTCCCTGTCACAGTCAGCACAGGGGTGTGCTACAGTGTCTACAGGAAACACAAATTTCTAAACCCAACAGGACTGGATGATCCAATGAGAGGTGGCTCTGCCTCACTGACATTCCTTGGATAGCTTGGAATAAGATCTGGGGAGATGGAAAGGGAGCTTACGCTGTGCTGGCATTCAAACAGGTCAAGGGCAACACAGCCAGCGAGACCAAAATCAGCCCTGAGTAATGGAAAAGATGACATACAGGTCAATCAACTGGGAACTAAAGGAAAGGAATATGGAAGTGAAGAGGGTCTATGAAGAATATGAAGAACCACTTTTGACAAGGGAGTTCATTTTCATAACTTGACAGAATTACATACATGCACACGAACAAGCTGAGACTCTACACTATTCTGATAAAAAAATGAACAGGGCAGTACAATGTCAATCAGGCACATGCAAAATGAATAACAAACTGGCAGTGTGACAGAACACAAAAAGCAGACATCACCGGGGAGGGAATGAGATGGGTCCCAGGGTGATCAGTATGAGGCCTGGCATGATTCAAGAATTTAATATGGAAATAAATATTTTTATTTCGAAATAAATACACGATCGACATTGATAATGTGTGCTGCTGACACAAAAATTTGCCATGTGGTGTATCATGATGAGAACAGAGCAATCACACAGAACAGTTTGGAAGGCAAATCCTTCCAATCAACATGGGATTCTAATAGAGCTAAATGCAGGATTACACTTCTAGGAAGAAGGAATGCAGGCAGCGGCTGCAGACAGTCAGAGATGATCCTGGAAAACAGAAATTCTGAAAAAATGTCAGGGGCAATGACAAGCAATTAAATATGAACTGTCAGTTCAATGCCCTGACATCAGACAGTGAAACATGCAGGAACAGGGAGGTATTTTTGCCTTCCTGCACATCCTCATGACAGTAGGGTGTAAATATACTGCAATATCATCTAGCTCTGATGCAAAGTATGTCACATCTTCTAAGGGATGTCAAAAAACTGGAGAGGATACAGGAAGAAGAATGACAAAACTAATTGGAGGGCTAGCGAAAATGTCTTTTTGTAAGAGATCTAAAACATTCAATCTCTTCAATTTAGGAAAAAGAAGATGAAGAGGTGTTCTGATTACAGGGTACAGGTTTCTCCACAGGAACAAAACACCAGGTGTAAAGAGCCGTTTAACTCAACCAAGAAAGGCAAACCATGAAAAAACATGTGCAAACTGAAGCCAAATGATTCTGTACTAGAAATCATACCCACATGCAGCAGTATAGCTGTTTTCCTTCTGCAAAAAACTCAGTATTGGATTCCCAAACTCCTGACGCCACTACTTCAGGAGAGGAAAGTGGGCTGACAAAAAAATTTATTATCTTGTTAAAATCAAGACCTAAACTGAGTGTTTGCTTTTCAATAATCAGCAAGGCTAGCTAGAATAACTGAAGAGAAGTGAATTGAATTAGAACTTATTTCAGTTCTACCTCAGTCCCTTTCAGAAGCTTTCCTGAGATTCTGCAGAGTATCACCTACCCTCAATGGCCCAGGCATGACCGGCCCACACATTTCTGAGCTATTAATTCAGCCCCGCAGAGAGCAAATGAACTTCTGGTGCCTGCTACCTACTGCTTTGTCACCTGGTGTGCTACTGCTAGTTTTGCTAGTGACAAAGACATATGGAACTCTAAGGAGACTAGGTGAGAGCTACCAAGCCTTGGAAGCTCAGGCACATTTATTCTCTGATCTCTAGTGAGAGATCCCAAGCATAGTCCTATGGGTGAAAATGGCTGGGGTTCCAAGGTCTTTTACTGCATAGACAGAAACACCCAAGGAAAAGAAGTGAGTTCCCCAGCCCAACAACACTGACTTGTCTTAGTGCTGGTCATTTGAGGGCAACTTCAGCTCCGAGTTCTGAAGGGTCACTGGGTGAAGGTGATTGGTGGCATAACTCAGGGAAATATCAGGTCTTCTGCTTGAAAATCTTCAGATCATTTTGACCTTTGACGAAGGGAGCATGCTATGTGCAAGTAGCAGGGCTTGACTGGGCTGCCTGAAGTAATTCCACCCTTTGACTTTAGGAACACCTCTTTTCATTCCCATGATTTCGTAACAAAACCCACACAAAAAAGAAGAGCTTTAAATAAAATAATCATTAGTATTTCAGTTCCAAAGAACAAGGGATTATATGAGCTTACTGCGAGAGGCAGTGCCAACTTCAGAAAGGAAAAATGGAGCAGGAACATTACTCCATGGTTTGCAACATTTGAGGAAAAGCCATCCTACTGAGATCCTGTTGGCAAAGCATTCCAGAGTGAGTCGCAGCAGGGGAGCAGGGGTGGGGGGGAAGTCAGATTTGCTTTGAGTAATTTGTTTATTTGGTTCTATTCTAGGCATATGAGCACTGAGATTTGTGAACTGAGTTGAGTAACACCATTCTACCCTGGGCAATAGAAATCAGTGGCAAAAGGCATCTTTCCATCTCAATTTGTCAGTCCCAATCCATTCCCAAATCATGCCAAGCAGCTGGCTCACGGGCAGGGAATACAAAACAGAGCCTTTTTCCTCCAAACCTTCGGAGTTAGTCCATGCTGGGCAGACAGCATGTCTTGGGAAATGAATCTGAGCTCACTACATCAGTACTGATCTGGTCAGAAGCCATCAGCAACCCTTATCCATTTGGAGGATCTTAATATACATATGGATGGAGCTTGGCCAGTTCCCAGGGATCTGCATTGCCACAGGTTCTCTTGTTGGTGTGGCTGTTCTAGAGGTAAGAATGAGGATAGCAAACAGATGGTGTGGCTCCAAATCAGCAGAGTGTGGAGCTTGTTTTACCATTCTGCACGCCTCCACCTGCTAGAGAAGAAGTAGAGGAGGTTGACATTTCAAGCACTGTATTCCAAGATACTTAAAATCCCAGGGCTTCATATTCATTCAGTCTTACAGCCTCCCTCAACATGTTATTACTCACTTCCACTCTTCCAGCCAGGCACATGGCCAGCACAGATCTCTGTAAAGAGGCAGTGGTCTCTTCCTTTATAGACAACCACCTGCCAAGCAGCTGGTTTCCCTGCTTTTCATCCATCAGAGCTGCTGACAACTTTCTCTGTGTCAGGCGCAGCCTATGGGGCAAAAACAGCATGCAGACTCCTAGACACTTCTCCTTCTGGGCTGTCCTAGGGTGCCTGCCTTTGCAGAGTCCAGGTGACAGCAGCAGTGGTCCAGGGGAACACATAGGCAAAGGAAGGAAGGCAAAGGGAGCAGCACTCTCCTTCCAGGAGCATGGATGTGTGTGCTCCTGCTGATCTCCATCAGCTGAAAGGTCACTGGCTGAGATCTCAGTAATCTTCACATGGAAATACCTGTAAGTATTAGGTGATAACTAAAATTAAAAGAGACTTGGAATGGGAGGGAGCTGTGCAGACAGACTGACCCACATCTGCAACAGCTCAAAACTATCCAAAGAGCACTTGTAGCTGCCCTCTTCTGAAGTGCAGGCCAAGGACCTAGATTCCCAATAGGCCCCTGATGACACAGGCTAGAAGTCAGAAGAACTAGGGGAGATCTGGTCCCTTACATTCTAGTGCCACATAACCCTGCAGGATCCAAATGATACCTGTATGACATCCAGAAAGGGATCCACATATCTGCTATAGCACCTTTGTATTAAACATTTTATTTTCAATAGGCTTTGGTCACAGCAGGGTAGAGAAGGTATTTGTATTCCCTGCCAGTCCCATATGAACTGTTTCCTTACTAGAGGAGGTGAATGGTATCCTGTCGATCCACTGAAGACTGAGCTGGCAGACTCCCAGCAACCATACAGATGGATATGAGGACTCTTGTTTTCTGAATCAATCACAGGTGTTTTTAAAGCCTACAATTTCAGGACTAGGTACACAGAATCACAATAACCAAGTCTAAATTACTGAGACCAAAGTATCTAGAAAACGATACTGTTTTTCTAACCCACTGTATATAGAAAGTGTTTTCAAATCTCTGATCACTTCAGATGATCATGATTCTCCAGGTAAGCAAAAGCCAGAGGGAATCCAGGTGGAGCAGATCATTCTCTTAGTGACTTAATGCCAGGCAATCTCCTTGGGATTGGAGGCAAAGGTGGCAAACTCTTCAAA
Organism: Empidonax traillii; assembly: GCF_003031625.1. Classification (NCBI taxonomy): domain Eukaryota; kingdom Metazoa; phylum Chordata; class Aves; order Passeriformes; family Tyrannidae; genus Empidonax; species Empidonax traillii. The sequence continues at coordinate 1,719,090 of NW_020955267.1, forward strand.
ACACTTCCCACTCCCCAGCAGCGACACCTCAGTCTTTCCTGGATTTAGCTTCTATCAGCCACTCCTCATCCAACTGTTGACTTTGGCCAGATTGCTAATGAGCTGGGAAATGGTGTTTCTTCTATTTGTGTAAAGGAAATGCAGAGCCAAGTACCACAAGAGTGTTACTGGTTTGTCATCCAACCTGCCTCACCCTCTCCCCAGACAAAGCCTGACTGACCACAGCAGGGTGGACGGCCTGAGGCACAGTGGAGAGAGTGAATCGTGGGCAGTGCGGTCAGCAGGGAGGGGTGCTAACCCCAGACAAGGCAAAGGCTGGACAGATGAGGACTGGAAAGTCACTCTTCCAGCTGGAACAAATCTGCACCATGCTGAGCACCAGGGAGAGATGACAGAGACCACAGAGACCTAAGGAGCAATTCCCAGGAGGGCAACGACAGAGTAGGACAGCATTCACCAAAACAAAGCTGAAGATAATCAGCCTTCACAGAAGAAACCATCTTCTCAAGGTCCAGAAACCCCCATCCAAGGGCCCAAGCCCAAAAAGCTCCATCTCTCCAAATAGAACCAGCCTGCTGTTTGGGATGCAACTGCTGCCTCCAGGCACCTGGAGAGGCCATATGCTACCCACAGAGCTGGGAGCAGAATCCCACAGAAGGGAGCCACTGAAGCACTGTCAAGTCTACCCCAGCTCCTCCAGCCTGCTGCCTGTGTGTGCATCTCCAAGATGAGAGGCTTCAGCCAGGTCAGGGGCTGAGTCATGCTCAGCCCCGATAACCTGCCAGGACAACAGGGGGGGTTTCCCCTCGATTTTAAACGCTGAACAGTATACTTGGTGTCTGTCTTGTCCATTCGCCTGTCCCTTTGGCAAAACACTCTCCCTGCTTGGGGCCACAGGGACTAAAACCAGTGATTCACTTCCCCCTTTGTAATGCTCGGCAGTTACTGATTTTCCACTAAAGCATTACAGAAGAATGGGCAGCCTTAACACCAGTGTCTGTGTCTACAGGGGGAGAGAAGCAGCCAGCCTTGGAAAGCAGCAAATTGACCGCAAACCAGAAACTTCCCCTTTCTTGGATTCCAAACAGGTTCTTCAGCAGGCAGACAGGATTCATGGCTCAGTCTGCTGGCCCCCAAGCACAGGAGAGGCACTGCTTAGAGAGCAGTCAGGTTTATTATCAATTAGCTCACAAACATGCTGACAAGGAAGACAGCTCTGTTAGGACTAGGGGAGGAGAGGGAAAAGCACACCATACAAGGCACCTCACTTCAAGCCCACCCACATCATGTCCATAAATCCTGTCTCAGTTTATTATCTCCAGGAGCAGCAGAAATACCTCTGAAACCTGCCTGTAGCTGTCTTCAGCTCTAGTACCCCCCATTCAAATGAGGGAGACACTGAAGTTTGAAGCCTCCGTTCCTCACGGTTTAGTGGAAGGCAAGGGAAGTTCTTCTGCACACGAGAAGCACCTACCAGCCTCCCCCAGGCAGAAGACCTTCCTGGCAGAGCCAAGCAGAACTTGCGCACCCTGAAGGCCACAGGAATGACTACTCAGTCCCTTTGTACTGGATTCAGAGACACCTGCAGCCAGATCTCATGCCAGATGGGACACCAGACACAGGCATCTAGACCATTACAGAGACATAAAGGCTCCCTCTGCTGTGAAACCTCTAGAGCTCCTGTGGGCAGAGATGCCACTGACAACACCCTTTTCCTTGGGCACAAACAGCACTGCCAAAGTGGGTCTCCATGGCCAGGAACATGTGTCAGGCTCCCTCCCTCACATGATACTTGCCAAGAGACGTCAGTCCAGCATCCCTATCCCTCACCATGGTTAGTAAGAAGCTGTCACAGAGCCCACATGGCTCTCATTTTGGGCTCTCTCCCATGCTATCTTGCAGTGGTAACTCCAGCTCCTTGCTCCACTTGACACATACACCAGTGGTGGCCCAAGACTTCTCTGGATCTCTCACCACAAACCATAGCAACAGATGTACAAGTTCGTGGGACAGTAAAGTCCCTAGCTGTCTGCCCCATGCCACCAATTTCAGACTCCTCCACCACCACCACCGTGGCATCTTCCTTCTTCTGGCCCCCAAAACAGTGCTAGTGCTGCAGGGCCATCCTTGCTGGCTCCCAGTCCACACTGTAGTGGGTGAAAACAAAGAGGGAGAAAGATGAGCTGTGAACACTGTTTTTGTCTGCTCAGGAGTTGCTGGACACCACATACAAAAGTGAACCCATCTAAGTACAGAGACCTAACAGGTTCTTTTTAACCAGCCTCTGGGGATCTAACTTGCTCCTTAGCCAAAGTGGCTGCTCACATGCCTCTGCAGAGCTCTCAGCTGACATTAAATGCCCTTCCTTTGTCACACGTGCCACACATGCCACCTGCCACAATGTGAGTGCTCTTCTTTGCTTTCACATATTAGGCAGTGAGCAACTGACTCCCTGGAAGAAGTCCAGCTCCCCAAGCATGGGAACAGCACCTGCCTAGTCCAGCGAGGCTGCAGAAACAAGCCTTGCACAAGGGCACGGCACTAGGCCATCACCGGGAGCTGCAGACTGCACCCAAGGTTGGATACATCAGACCTTAGTGCTGACCCATAAAATGGCCAGAACTGCGATTTCCAAATGCCAAATGTGATAAAGAGCTGTTTGCAAACTGCTTGTCTCCAGAGCTGAAGTGCAAGCCAGTGACTCTTAGAAAAATAAAAATGCAGCCTGCAACCACTCTGAGCTTCAAGTGAAGCCAGCAGAGGAACCAGGCCAGGCTACTTGATTACAAATGCCACATATGGGCCAAACCTTGCACACTGCATAGACTAAAACAGGAATTTAGAGGATAAGGTAGACCAGGCAAGCTACCGCTTCTCTGGCAGAACTGCCCAGGCTGGCCTGGAGAGCTCAGCCACACACTACTTTGGGCTGAAGCAATGAGAAAGCTCCCACAGTTGGCTCCCCTGCTGCATCCAGGGGCTGGTGTTCAGCAGCACAATCAACAGGCACAGCATTGCTCCCAAATGCAGTCGCACAGCCACTCTCATGCCTTAAGTGAGAAGAGACACATCCAGAAGTATCCTAACAGCTGCCCTCACATGCGGGTCTCCATCAGTGTCACCATCTTATTGCAGACATCATCCCATAGCCACAGCTTTTGCAGCATCACAAAACCAGGCATAAGCTGCTGGCACAGCTGGAGAGATGGTCTGTCCATCGTGCAATGTGACCACCCCACTGAGGTTTCAATCCCCCTCACCAACCACAGCAATGCCTCCTCTGCCCCTCTCCTACTCCCCGTGTTTCTCAGTGCAGGGTTCTACCTGGCGGGGAAAGGACCTGTATTCAGGGCAGTGATATGCAAGAGGAGAAGACAAGATATCAACCTCTTCCTGTGCCCACAAGCACACCGAGATCTCCATCTCAAAGGGCCCTCTGTTTCCATAAGACACAACAACTGCAACCTGAGGGCCTGGCTGCCATCTAATGAAACCTGCTGCAGAGGTATCAGCCAGAGAAAAAGCTCATCATGGGCTGCAGGGAGATCACTCATCTCCCCCGTAACATAGTAGGAAAACAAGCACTTTTGAGTTTCATTTCCATCGTGTTGACCAGTGACACCCACTCCTTCACCAGGCTGCCAGCTTCAAATCCCTGAAAAAACACTTTAGTCTATTCATCCTCACATGCACCCCAGGGAGCGGAGGGAGCCAGCTGCCTGCCCCCCGCTTTACACAGCACATGAAGAGGGCAGGCAAAGCCTCTCATTCCAGGCACACAACTGAGGTGAAGAGCTTGCGGCTGCGCGTGCGCACACAAACACACACACACACACACACCCCGGGCATGAGAGAAACAGGCTGAAGAGGAGATGAGCGTCGTGCTCTCATTTGAAGAAGCGAAGGCAGTGTTGGGAAGTCTCCCACTCACCCTGGAAACACTGTAGATCTAAGATATATTTTAAGCCCAAAGCTGAACACCCAGCAGGATGCCCTGGCCTTTGGATAGGTCTCCTCACATCTCTCCATCCCTAGCCATACACAGAATTCCCTCACCTGCAGCACTCAATCCACGAGAGCTGTGTTGGGATGTAACCTTTGCTGACCATTCTTGAAGTCTCAGCCCTGCCAGCGATTGGAGAATGAGCATCTCAGTGAGTTTTAGTCTGTGTTGTTCTGCACTGGCTCCACCCCTCCAATTACTCACTAGCCAAAAGACTAGAGGCTGGCTGGAGACTAGGAGCACTCCTGGTCACGTATGCATGATGCCTGGTGGCAAAGCCAGAGTTTCCAGAAGTACCATGACCACAAATCTACTCTACACCTCTCTCATGTGGCCTTCAGTATCCACACCAAGGACCATCAGGGAGGAACAGGTTTCACAGAATCCTCATTTGGAAGGGATCCAGAGCACTGTGCCTGCTTTGGCAGTGCCTGGACCCCAGTTCCTCAGCAGCACAGTTCCAAAGTGATGGAGAAGGCAAAGCTCCAGTGTCATTATCAACCTGTCATTACATCCCAGGAAGAATTTGACACTTGGCTTTTTAGAAAGCCTTATTGCTGAAAAATTCACATGGCCACTCTGCCAAGGCTACAGGCAACCTAACACACCCTGTCTGCCCCCTTCTTATAGCCTCAGCCTCAAAGTATGTTCCCCATCCTACAAGGTCAGCATTTGGCTCAGTTGGATCTATTAACCTTCAGCTCCCTACCTCCTGTCGTAGTTCTCAGAACTCTTTCTACTATGTCAAAATCTTTTCTGGCAATGAAGAATAACTTGACTCAGAGCAGGACCCCAAGGTGCACAGGAAGAAAACCCATGTGACTTGGGCCTTTTGCCTCCAAAGTCCTAAGCACCGCCAGTCCCCCGTATGCAGCTGCACACATTACCCTCTGCTGCCTAATTTGCTGTTCACTTCTACCCAGAAAAATTTCAGCCTCTCCTTCCATATTTCTTCCTCCCATGGAGGATATCCTTCCTTCAACTGTAACAGATAATATTTTTTCAGCTTGAATATCTTCTCAATTCCTGCTTATATGTTTACTTTCTGCATGTCTCCGAAGAGAGCCTCCATACAGGTGAGACAAAAAGGAGGTGGTGCAGAAAGTTGGGTACCAATCCCATCCACCACCAAGCACTCAAGGCAGAATGCTTCTGAAGAAAGGAGAGGAGAACAAGTATATTTTATATGGAAACTTCTAGATCTTCATTTCAACCACCCCTTGTACCAAATCAACTTCAATTAATCCCTTGTTTCTTGCTAGGAATGGTGATTTATGGAAAACACTTGAAACCAAAGACAACAGCTTTGATTTTACTGAAGTACCAGGTTAAACCAAATAAGGCAACACACAGTCACGTATGAGAAACTGCAGCATAATCCATATGCACACAGGAGCTGAAAGCAAGCTAGATGACAATCCTGATTCAAGCATTAGGAAAACTCTCCAGCATTTGATCATGTGGCCTTAGTGCTCTGCTAACGTCTTTCTCCTTTACAGAACTGCTGTATAAATTGTATTGTCATAACTGTCCCAAATGATGTATGTATAGTATATAAAATAGGCTATAAACTGGATTTTCTGTACTACCTTACCTACCACACGAACAATGTATTTGCCCTGCACCCTGCTCTTTCACTTAGAAGGGAAAGTGCATTTGAGCTGCCTAGAGGTTGAATTAAGCTATAGGAATGACTCCCAAGGAGGTGCAGAAGAACCAGGTCTAATGCAAAGACCATATTTGGAGTTTAAAAAAGGGGCCTGAAAAAGAGTATGCAACCCCCTAGAAAGTAAATACATAAAACACATAAAACAGAACAGTGCTGACAGCTTTAAAACACTAGAAAGTAGAGCAACATTATCTGGTGCCAGGCAGAGAAGGTATACCATGTAACTTAAAAACAGGACTATTTTTATATAAGAAAAATGTCATTTATGTTCCTCTTGGGTAGCTTGAGTTTTCCCTTTAGGCTTCTCAACCAGCTTGCCAAGGGCTTTTGACTATGTCAAAGCAGGAGAGGGGATGAGATCTGGAGGTTACAGATATCTCATTACCCTGAGTGTAATCTCTTTTCATATATTCTCATGTGGACTGGCACTGGCTTTTTATTTTCAATTTTTTAACAGTGTCTCAGATATCTACTCAAAGTTGCCTCTGGATCAAGGAACACTGTGAAAACTATATTGCAAAAGGGAAGCACCTTAGAAAGCTGCAATTAGGGCATATCTGCACTGTGAAAATATGCCATTCAAGTAACGAGCTCAGAGACACCACAGTGGCAGCAGGGAAGGCTGGCACCAGTGTTCTACCCCAGGAATTCAACATCACGTACTATGGGTCTCTTGGGCTGGTCCCATCCCAAACAAAGTGGGAAAGTTGCCACAGCCCATGCCATGAGAATGCATTCATGGGCAATGGATGGTACGCTTCTCATCCAGAGGTATCTTTTATTTTCTCTGATATTTGGGGATTAATAAATTGCAGCCCTCTTAAAACGTGAAATGAGTGACAGCCACAAGTGAGCAAAAGAGCAGAAGGTGCATTCAGTAGATATGTGGCTAGTATAGACCTCTTCTTAGTACTATATGTATCATGGACAAACAGTCCTGGACACAGCAGCAATCCAAGTAAGGCAGAAAGCAAGCTCCCCTTTGTCTCATAAATGTGGAAAGTTCAAAGTTGGCAAGACAGGAGGCTCCAGATCCTGCTTTAACAATAAAGACAAATCTGCCTCTGTTTGGAGCAGCATCTTCAAAAAGCAAGTGACCTTGCAGTGAACTTTTTGTTCTATCTGCTAGTCCACAGTGATAACAAGCTCATCAAGATGATTTTTCCAAGCCACAATTCTCAATGTCATGTTTTAAGTGGCCACTCCAGAGCTTTATATCCACCCATGGGCTCCAATCCCCTCTGCAAAGGACCATGCTTGACATTTGACTACCACCAAAACAAGAGCTGGTTTCAGTCAATTTTCAAATGGGGGGAATATACTTTCTCCATCCAGCAACCTCTGCTACACACCCGAGATCCTGCTGTCTGCTTACTCCCTGCTGTTCTCATCCTTCGCTTCCAGGAGAGAGAATAGAGATTTTGGCAGAGCCTTCCTGCTGGCATGAGGTTCCCAGTGTTCCCAGGCCAACCCTCCTCAAGGGCTGCATATAGCCCTTCGTCTCATCAGGAAGGGAGGAGATGTCTCCTCCAGGGTGCTGCAGAGGAGACTGACATCAGGAGTCAGTGGGCCAGGCATGTTGCAACTCAGCCTTCTTCCTTTTCCATCCTGAAAACACCAGGCAACTCCCAGCAACTGCCTTGCCTAAACAGAACCCTCTCAGAGGAAGCTCCCTGCCCTCAAGAGCTGCATTAAGCTGTCTGCACAGTGTCTCAGCACCTTATACCACAGCTGTGTCCTTTTCCTTTGCCTGAGTTACTGAGAAAATGTTTTGCAGGTCCCAGACATGTTTTCTTTCCTGTGAAGAGGAAGGATACCTTGCTTTCCAGGCAGCCTTCATTCACATAAACATCCCAGCCGGGCAGCACAGCTCCCTTGCACAGATGCTGGTTACAGATTTATGCCCAACACTCCTGCAGAAAGGGACCTTCTCAAGTGACAGCAGCAGGACCCTCCATGCAGGCTGTCCAGAGTCGGAGGCAGCTGGCCATCCATCCTGATGATGAGGGGCAGGGGCACAAGCCCTTTCCACTCCCTGCTAAATAAACATCAATTCTGCTGATATTCCCGCCTCAGGAAAACCAAAATGTTTCCATTTAGGTTGGCTTCCGGGCCGAGGTGCAGCTCATCCCGCATAATCATCTATCGGGGCTTTGCCTCTCTGGGCAGAAATTCAGGCTGAGATCAAGAAGAGGGAGGATTTGCAGTTAGCCCACGCCGGAAGGGCCTCTTACACCCCCAGGATTTTGTTCTCCAGAGCACTCCCTGTTCCAACCACCACGGTACAGGGATCTCTCAGCTTCTGCAGCAGCTAACAGGTCATCACAGGCTCCCTCACACACCTGACTCCAAATCTCTGCTGAGCCATGGCCTGCTGAAGGGACTTGGGAAGTGATGCTCATCGCTTAGTCTGTATTTTAGGGGATGACAGCTTGAGCATCACCAGCTCTGGTGTCAGCAAACTAGACCCAGAGCTGCCCTTCTACCCCTGTCTTCCTCTGGGCAGGAGCTGAGCTCAGGTAAGATTGAATACATCTTCTTCTTTAGTCTCCATATGGGCAATCCAAGGATGCAATGGTTCTTCCCCAGTACCTCTCCAAACAGAGGCACTGAAGGCTACATGTAACACCACAGCCCTGTCACCTGTGCTCACTCACAATGCTTCATGTCCACTTTCCCAAAACTGCCAGCATGCCCAGAAACAGATCTATGACAGCTACAGTGGGAATGCCCACAGATCCATTCACTAACCTTCACACCTGCCAGGTGCAAATACAAACCAACCAGTACAGCCAATTGTGTATCACCAGTACAACCCTGTACACCAGTGGGATCATGGCAGACTGACAAGTCAGTATCCCACCAGCACAATCCACTCTTATCCAGGAGGAGACTATGGACTGGAAAACCCAAGCTGATCTTCTCAGACTTGACAGCGAGCTGAACTCCAGTGAACATGACTCCAAGTTTGCAGTGCCTAAGAACCAATCCTCATATTTGCAAACACGAGCAAGATCTACCTAGCTCTCAGAAAGCAAATACAAATGTCTTGCTTTTGCTGCTACATTTGTACGGAGAAAGTCTGATGTTGAAGCACAGAAATAGTATAAAAATAGATGATGCCGTAACTGCAAGAAGCAGGCTCCAAGTTCAGAGAAGTCTAAGAGCATGGTTTCATGAGACAAATGACCAACCTAAGAAGTGGCTTCCCCATCAGCAAAAGAGGAGTTCCCTCCTTTTCTTCCCCTCACTGCTAGATTTGCAATTCTGTCCAATTCTTCTGGTCTCGTGATATCCCAATAAGCCAATTTAGCCCACTGAAGCGAGAGAAAATCATCCTTAAGTCTGCTCATTTTTTGCTGCTTTATTTAACTGAGCCAACTCACTCAGAGGCCAGATGAGGACCAATGCCCGTGCAAATGAAGCAGCAGCAGGGCATGGCCAGGTGCAATGGCAAGACCTTGCCTTTGGCTGCCAATGCTCACTCTTACAGGCTCCTCAACTAGCCCAGAAGTTGGCATGCTGAAGGGGACACTCAAAAATTTTTAGGAAACAATTCATCTAACAGCAGCAAGACTTTTAGGTCATGTAGTTCCACAACATGTTATTAGAATCAACATTAAAAAACCCCAAGTGACTGAATTGCACAGGAAAACACATGGTGGCTGAAGAGAGGCATTTCAATGCAGATCAGTGACAGGGTGCAGGCAGTCCCCCACCTGCCTGCAAAGCAGGGCTGCTAAACATTGCCTGGGCAGGAAAGGCAGTGGCCTGTGGCATAGCACCCAGAGAGGTGGTGGAGAACTACCTGTCAGAGACACACACAGCAGCCTCAGCAAATCCTTCAGGACATCTCCAGAAGGCGGTCAGTGGTGGACATATGCCGGTGTCCTACGTCTGCCCATTGCAAAGGATGATAGTCAAATTCTCTTGCTGAAGCATGGAATAAGGTGACATCCTATGGCCTCCATGAGGAGGGAAATAGGAACAGCATAGCAAAGTCCTTAATGGAGTCATATTTCCTTGGGACAGTGCCAGAGGATTTAAGGTACATCAGGCAGCTGGGCATTCAGCAATCCCAACTCAGCGATCACTTGACGCTATGTCTGACTGACTGGATGAGAATGCTCTTCCAGTGCCTGCACAGACCCCTGTCCTCTCTGCAGTCTGAGGTCATGTTCCTTACCGGGAAAGCCTTCAACAGGTGCTGTATGTCCAAGGGCACTGCTCTCCCTCCCCTCCAGTCCCTCCACACAGACCAATGGCACGGAGGGGTAGGAGGAGGTCATCCCTGCGGGGAAACTCGTCAGCAATGCCCAGGACTGCAGGCACGTGCAAGGGCTGCGTGCTCGCTTGGGCACCAAGCCTCTCTCACAGCAGTGATGACAGAGGCTTGGCCACCTCTCCCTGCCAGCATCACCTCTGCCTTTCCTGAATTTCGTTCCTATCAGATTGTCTTTCATTTGAGCACCAAGATATGTCAGCTTCAAGAAACAACTTGGTGTCAGTCAACTCTTTGTCAGTCATTTGAGCCTCTCCAAAATTGCTGACAACCAAGGGTAAGTGTCTAGAAATGTCTCCAGCCCATGCATTGCCTTCACTTCAGAAGAGAGAGAAGAGCAGCAGTTACTTTAGGAGCAACAAGCATGTTGAAAACAACCTGCAGGAATACAGAAAAACAAAGGCTGAATTGCCCTCTCCTCGGGCAGCTCCAAGTGATGTTGACAGAGAAAGTCAAGTGTTCGGAGAAGTAAAGGAGAAACTGAAAGTTACCTTCCGGCTAAGCACCTGTAATTCGCTATAATGTCTTCTTGACAGTGACTGAGGGGCTTCTGCTGGAAGCCATGTGCAAATTCTCTGCTTTGGTGGCTGCCAACAAAACCAGTCTTTCTGACCCTGCAACTGAGTGAATAGCAGGAAGAAAGACAGGAGCCATTAGGGGTGATGCAGCCCAAAACTTTGCTCCCATGTCCGTGGACTCTTACAGAAAAGCAGAGACAATTTAAAATAACCCCAAACAAACAATACGTGTGGGTTGTTGTACAGCAGCAGGCACTATTCCCGACTCTCCATCCCTACCAAGCTGCCAGTGCAGTAGCAGTGCTTGTCAGGGAAAGGCACTTCTCCCATCTTTTCTGCCTCCAGCGGGATGTCACAAAACCCAAGTTTTGTGGAAGGGTTGCAGCTTGTGTACAGGAGCATCTTGGCACTGACCTGAGGCAGGTGCACTGAAGTGCTAAGCTCTTCCTCACCCAACAAAGGACCAGATGATGCCACAGTTGTCATCCTGAGCTTAACACACTCCTCACGGAGTTCCCTCCTGCATGGACCTCTTTGCGCTCCAACATCTGTATCTTTGCTTCTGTACCCAAAATGCAGGCACCTGCCTGGGTGCCAAAATGACTCAAATCACAGCAAGGTGGCACAGAAATAGAGAACAAACAGCTCAATAACGGCTAGAAACTGCCAGGAGACATCTCAGAGTGTCATCACATTGCTAATAGCAGCACTTCAAAGCACACCTTGGACCTATGTACTCTTCAGTGGGTACTACCTGGATATATTGCTCTAAAAAATATCCTCTTGGGAAAGAGATTTAACCCCTACTCCTTTGTCCACCCTGCTGCTACCATGAAGGGTAGTCACCAACAGTGCAGGGGCAAACTGATGACCTTCACAGTTCTCCTTCCTCACAGGAGCATCATTATCCTGCCCTATTCCTGTATGTGCCCGGGGACCATGACACAGTGCTGGGTACAAACTGAGACCCTTGGAAGGACATCAGGATCTGACCCCCTTATGTCAGTTCCCACAGCCCATGGAGGAGTTTCCACTGAGATCCAAGTTGCCTGGTCTCATAAAGAGGAGGCTGTGGCCCAACTGACCATGATGTTAGTTGCCTGAGCGTTTGGGGGAATGTCCTGCCAGGAACCAGGTTTGACTTACACAGCTGGGACGTGCCGTGGGATGGGTGCCTGAGCCCCCTGCAGGGAGGCATCCCGCCCTGTCGTGCTGGTCCTCCTCCGGAGGGAGCTTGTGGGGGGCTGGAAGGCAGCAATGGCACCAGGCGGGTGGTACTCCTGCTCGGGAACAACTTCTTCACACCGGAAGCCCTGGAAGCCTGAGCGACAGGTACAGACCTGGGGACGGCTGCAGGAGCCCTTGTTCTGGCATGGCGGGTCGCAGACGGCTGAGGAGACACAGAAAGGCTATTAGTGGACACAGGACTTGGCCCCACGGTGGTGACACCCAGCTGGGGCTGCACAGCCAGGACAGTCCCATCTCCTCTCTGCAGGCAGGTGACCTTCACAGTCGCAGTGTTACTGCCGCTGTGGACCCTAACACAAGGTCACCTCCATTCTCCGCACTGGTCTCTGCAGAGCTCTTCTCCAACAATACTCATTTCAGAAAGTTCAGAAATGAGCAGCATGGCCTGCAGGGAGCATACAGCCTCCAGCGTTGCCCACAGTGCTCTAGGCAGGAATAGGTCCTTAATCTCAAAGCAAGTTATCTTTAGTCTGTTTTGGGGTCTGATTTGCACAGTGCCCCCAGTCTGTCCCCTCCAGAGCTTTCTAGTTTTCTCTCTGAAACTGATTTTGGAGTCACCACACTCCAATTCTTATGGGGACTTACAGTTCATTAACCTTATGCCTAAGTCACCCTCTGAGCCTAATTACAGCACATCAGCTTCAGTTTGCGCCCTGGGAGGAAAGTGCTATTAATTACACATTGGACCCTAACACTTCCCAAGTCAACAGATGCCAAATTGGGTTTATAATCCAGCCAGCACCAGCCAGAAAACCACAGCTTGCTCCAGTAGGACCAGGCTCATTGTTCTGAGCAAGGGTGACTGAAAAGGCACTGGAAAACAGTGTTGTCCTTCAAAGAAAGAAGGGTAATGAAACCTTGTAGGACAATACAAGGTGGACATTAACCTCCAGCCACACGGAAGCCCTGTGAATGGGTTTCAACCCGTGCAGCCACCACTTCTGCTGAAGGCCTCTTTCCCAGGACTGCCCCAGGGAGACTGCAAGGACATCTGACACCACACCACCCTCACATGCAGCTGCTGGGCTTTCATGAGCATGTCCCTCCCTATCTGGCTGTGCTCTCCATCCACCCAAGATCCAAGCACACCTGCGAGAAACACTGCTTCTGTGCAACAAACATACAGACAGCTCTACCCTTGTGTGCCATCCATACATCATCCTGCTGTCACCAAATGAGAGAAGTCCTTGTGCAGACTCTTGAGGTCCTTTCACAGCAGTATAGCCCCCAAACCCCTTCCTTCATCCCAAAAATGGCCTGCCATCAGCTTTTCCTATGTAGATCAGGGATATATTCACTGGAATGTTTCATGTGACATTTATTACCATGTTAACACTCAGGAAGACAGGGAGACCTCAAGGAAAAGGAGACCCCAAGTCATGTAGGGCTGTATAGGTTAAAGCCAGAGATTTTGATGAAATACCCCAGTAAAATAAATCAGCCAACACTGCAGACTCTGGAACAGGGACAAGGTGCTAGTCAGGCAGGAATTAACCGTCTCTGGGAAGTCTGGCACTCCAGAAGTTGATGTAATTTATAATACAAAACTCAGCTGTGATTTAAATAGACTGCCAGTCCTTACTGTTATCTCCCAATAAATGCCTGTTTTAACAAAGGCCACCAGTGCAGGAAGCCTGCCATTGAAAACAACCACTTCACATGCTGAAATAGTGCAGAGCACGATGCTGGGACCTGGAACCACAGCAGTTCTCACAACCTCTCCCACCAACAATGTTCATAGTTATGTTAGACTGTGCCCTTCAGCAGGAAAGCAGTGATAAGTGACCAGGCACTTTAAAAAGCCCCTAAGGCAGTTGATATAGAGAAGAGGAAGAATGGAATGGGATTAGTCTTCTGGTCTCTTCAAGCAGGATGGGTGGGGAGCTGCCCTAGCTGAAATATTCCAGCTCTAGGATTAATCCCCTTCCTGGTTGCTTTTACAGACTCGGGAAGAACTTGAAAGAGCTTTAAAATTCAGTGGTTTTCACACAGTCCAGCTATGCAATATAAGGAGAGTAGGTCAGTCAGAGGCAGCACTGCCAATGACAAGTGTGTGAAATCACTAGTTAGACCCCCAAAGTCGTAACACTGACTGAAGAAACAAGACAGTTAAAAATATATATGTATTTGGAATCTTTCTCTTTGCTTTTTGGTTTCTGAGCCCAGGGGTTAATCTGAGAATGTTGCTTCCCAGCTGTGGGGACTATAAACAGTTGCTGTTGATGACTACTCATTTCTTCTCACTGTAGTCTCATGCTCTAGGAGCTGAGGCATTAGGGAAAACAAAGACTCATCTCAAAACTCTTAATAAAATTATGAGACTTGGAGCACTGCCAAGATATCACTAGTAGCAATGCTAGTTCGTTCATCTAGCAGTGCCCTCACAGATCAAATCTGGTGCTGTCTAGTCTTCAGTGCATGAGACAAGTCCTCCCAGTAAGGTCACACAGCCGGGATGACAGCAGCAGGACTGACCACCCAGTTAGGCCAAGCAGGCAGGACCATCAGAGGGGAACAACACCAAGCTCAATCTCCCATCGCTTTGCAGGCTTACCCGGCCCCGGGTTGAGCAATGACATTGCAAGGTGACATTCAATTAGTGAGTCCCTGCACCTCTGCATGTGCTCATCATCTAAGGGGGTGGTGTAGATCTTCGCTGTAAGCAGCTCCTGCTCAGTCCCATTTAAATGCAGGGGAACCTGTCCATCGGCTAGGCCCTCCACAGAAAAATTGCAAAAGGATCCCCGGAAGGGATGGACAATTTAACACAAGTGAGATCCATGCAGGGTGACAGGCAGGTAGATCAACAGCAATTCGGGAATAACAGAGAGAAAACAGAACTTCAGTGAAGAACAGCCAGGGTTCAAAAAACCTTAACAGCCACTGTACAGAAGAAACACAGAAGATGAGAGCAAGTGAATGTCATTTTGCAGATGTGGAAAAGCCCCAGGTGCTAATGTGACTGTCTGAAGTCACACTGTGAGGCCACAGCAGAGCCAGCAACTCCGCCTGGAATCCCTGCACTTTTTTGGCTATCTTAACTGCAAGACCATCTGTACAAGATTAGAAAGTGCATTAGTTTAGTTAGTCCTTCCTGACATACTGATTAAAATGTTTCTTTTGAACTGTAAAACATCCATGACAGAAAAAAAGCTCACCCTGCATTCCCAGCCCAGACCACGGTGCTTCAGGATCTTTGGAAACAGCAAAGAACCATCATGATTAATTAATTCCAATGAAAGTGGAGGCTGATAAATTAATATGGGGAGGCTAAGCAAAAGGATTCCCTTGCTCTTAGGCAGAGGGGAAGGATGATGAGCTAATAGGCAGAAGGATGATAAGCTAATAGGCAGCAGACAAATTACTGACAAGTGTACACTGCAGCCACTGCAGCCCCCAAAACACGGGCAGTGCAAGGGGGCTTCCAGCCAGCTTGCGTATACAGGTTTCTTCTCCACCAAACTAAGGACATAATGGCCAGAGTCTTACCCAGGACAAAGTTAAACAGGCAGGAGGTTGGACAAATTCTTCAGGCCCACATACAGATGTAGCTCACTATCCCTAATGGCTCACAGGATGGAGACTCACAAGATGCCCTGTATGCAGCTCAGCGTGATGATGTGGCAACGTGTGGAGTAGAAATCAAGCCTACCGCAAGGAGGCAAGATATTCCTTCTAAATTCCCTTAGCTCACTTTCACTTTTCCAGGAGACATTGTTGCCCCAGAGAGATTTCTCTTTTTAATCTTCCCAGTCACTGACTGCCTGAAAATTCCACAAGTCCTCATGGCACTTTGGTCCTCAAAGCTGGAACATACCAAAAGACTAGAGACACCTCCCTATGGCTGGAGTTAAGTCATATGCAGGGATGTTGGCAAAGTCCCTAGAAAAGCATGGATGAACTAAGAAACCGCCATGCTTGCTAGGTGAGAGGAAGTAGATTATGGCAATAATTTGGCCTATCCTCTCTACTGCACCCAAACTCAAATCCTTCAAAACTAAGGTCCTGTCCAACACCTGAATGCCAGTTCTTTCCATGCTTTGGCACCCTTAAGAGGTTCCCTCTGGCTGCATTTCTACCCTGCTAACTTCCCTGATATGCCACATATCAAAGACCATGAGATCAGACATTAAACAGCATTACAGTGCAGAAACTAACTGGGATGGGCTGTCCAGCTTGCCTTGGCAGCTTTAAAAACAGCTGAATGTTTCCAGGAGCTTGAACTTCATTAGAAAAGCCCAGAGAGGGAGGTAGCTGACAATGAAATTATGCTTACACTTCACCAATCTCCATCTAAGTCCTGCCTGAGATTTACCATCCCCTGTCAGTGGGACACTGTCAGGCCTGATCATGCTGACACTGTCCTTTTAATGAATCCTTGAGAACAAGGGCCCAGCACCTGAGTGATCACTAGGCAGCCTGCGTGGCTGCAAGCCCAGATCTACTGCTCCTACCAAAATCCTAATGAGAGAAAGATGCTGCCATCGCTGGCCCCGTGCTGTGTTTACAGACACTGTCTGGCAGCACAGCACGCTCTCTACCGTTTGGCTTCTGTCGGCAGGGAGGAGAGGGAGAAGGGAGGTGAGTCAGCCCTTGGCCCCCTGTTCCCAAACACCAATCACTAACGCAATTACCCCAGCAGAGCCAAAGCGCCATGAGATCCTGTGGCAAACAAAGATGAGCCTCTTTCCCTGCTTAACATCTGGGCAGCTGCTGCCACTCAAGTGAAGGCAGATGCTGTGAGCCTGCTGGGAGGACAGGGAGCACAGGCAGCAGTCGGGCTTTCTGGAGGGGAATGCCCGACCACAGCTCCCTGGGACCAGGCAGGTGCACACCAACCCCCTGGGAAGGCCCAGAGGTGGGCTGGGTGGTGCAACCCCGTTGTTAAGAGATCGAGATCACAGCAGGGGCTGGTCTGTGGCTGTAAAGCTATGGGGCATGGAGATGACAGCTCACTTGCCTCTAGTATACATTGCACTGGTGCCTCCCCAAACCTCTTCCCTTCCAGTGCTGGGTCAGAGAGCCCACAATGACCTCAGTCCCCAGGGCTGTGCCAGGGCCATCTGGAGGAGCAGAACACTTATTACTCCCTCTGTGGGTAGGCAGGAGAGCCCTGGCCAGGCAGTTTTGCACTGCAGGAGCGCCCTGCACCCCACTGCCATTTTACACATCCCATGTGCTGCTTCGTGTTCCAGCCCCACCCATCCCAGCCCTTGTGCCAACTTCATTAATTGCTTTCCTTAATAGCACTCAGATAATGTGCAGTCCTGATTTCTCCGTCAGCATTAGCAACGCTCACCCACGTGAGCACAGCCCCAGTCCGGTTCCCACCCCCTGGGACTTTCACAGACCTGTCTTTGCTCCAAGCAGGACAAGCAAGAGCCTCACTTTAATGTGCTACTGCAATGCCCTGCCCACAAAAGATCCTGCCTGGGATGGACACTAATAATAATAATGAAGTAAAACCACAGTTATTCAGCGTACTCAGACTGCCAGGAGACAGGAGGAGCTGACCCACAGCCTGGCAAACTCACAGGGAGGCCATGGCACTGCCTCTGCAGACCACATGATCCATGTCCTTCCCCGGCACAGCACAGGGGACACCTGTAGGGTCACAGCAGTACTCTAACACTTTTTAGGGGTGCACTGTGAGACTTGTACTAGCTGAGATTGTCATACTCACGTTTGATGCAGCGGTTTGTGCCTGGAGCTGTGGTCCATCCTGGGCAACACTGTCTGCCACAGACATTTGGCCTAAGCGGAGAGACAAAGCATGCGGTTAGGAGAAGGGGAAGTCAAGGTCTCGCTGCAGCCAGCACCTCTGAGTCACCCGTAAAATTATTTCCTGCAGCATCTGATATTTCCTTCCAGATGGACCAGCAGCTGAGATCAAAACCAATGGGACAAGGGCTGAGTTGTTTAAGTGCTTGGAAAAGAAACCCCCTAGGACTATGTGAATGCTGCAGTGTGAGTGATTCCTCAGAGAATATCTCCCTTTTGAACTGGCATTATGCTGGATTCCTGGCACAGCACTCAGAGGAACCATTTTCCTCCTGAGAGCAATTGGAGGCCAGAAGTCTGTGATCATTAAAAATCTCATGACTCTTCATGGTATTGGGGTGTAAATTTGGCTTGATTCCAACTTTGGTCATATCATCTCGCCTCCGCAAATGTCCCAGGCTGCTTCGGCCGAAGAAAACACTTCATTCTCCACCTAACTGCTGCCGCCTGTTGCTGTTCATTGCTCAACCCTGCCCTGGGAGGGACGGCACGCCAGCAGTCGCACTGGATGCTCCCCAGCTTGCTCTCCATTTGCAAGCACCCAGGTCCTGCATTTGTAATGTGCCTCTGGCACAGTGACCCCGAAGGCTGGGGACCCTCAGGTGCTATGAAATTTGTGTCTATCTAATGTGCACAGCACTACATTGATTCCAAGATGCTCAAATCATTTCCATGGGTGTTAAATCTAGGATTGTGCGGCAGCAACTTTTTGCCTTTACATAAATGACATATTCTCCACCTCCTTTCTGTGTTTTTAAGTAGTGATCACTGTAAACACACAGCCCTTAGAGACAGTGCTGGGCCTCTATGAGGTGCTCTGCAATGCCCAAGCAGGCAGCTAATGCTGCTTCTCTGATTACATGTCATATTTACGTATCTATAATGACAAGGAACAACAAGTTCCAGGGTACTCTCCAAGCGTATTACTCATCATGGAGGGAAGGTTTCCAGAACAGGTAACTTTTGCATGTCTAGATAGATGGGAAAGTACCACCATCAAAAGATAAAAAGTTAGAAATAGACAGCCTGAAAGCTCTGGAAAGCCTCTGGAAACAAAGTGAGGAATATGGTTTATTTCTAATGCTGGACAAGGCCATTGGAGCTGCTGACAGAATTTACAGGAACCATGGAAACATGCACATTTGTCTTCTGGATTGCCTTTAACATGAACATAGCAGGGGCAGAAGATGATCCTGCTGCAAAGTGCCATCCTCCTGACTCCTGCATCCACATGGCACGAGATGAGCCTCTGCAAGTGCCAGAGCTCAAGCTGTGGGGCTCACATTTTAGGAGAGCCAAGGACGGTGGATGGCAGGTATGCCAAGGATTGTTCTGGTGTTCATGAATGAAGCTGCCTGTAGACGTACAATCCATGTGGGAAAGGGAAGTGTTCTGAGAAGGCATACCATTTTTAAAGTGTTATCCAGCCATTCAGGATCAGTATTTTATTAACATGGGCAGATTTTTACAGGGAGAAAGCACTTAAATTCCCTTGGTGTGACCTCCTGCAAGCAGAACAAGCCAAATTAATTCTAGCATCCACTCGTATCTGCTCTGGCTGGGCAAGACCACCGATTTCCAGTGTTTTGTCCGTCAACCCAAAGGGATCTATGAGTTTCTTCTCTAAGACATCCCCAGAAAATGTTCAAGGAAAGCAAATCTTTATTTACTGCATAAAAGCCCACAAGGCCTTAAACTTTTTTAAGATGTCCTGATCAGTGCAAAGAGAAAATCACCAAGCTGGAGCACATCTTTTGGTAATTAAGGTCTACTGAGGGACTGCGCAACAAGTAGCAGCATAGGCATCTTTGCTTAGACTGACACAGCTCCCATTCTTCCCTCGGCACTGGTGAAACACACCTTGTAAATCATATTCAGACAGTCTGTTCAGTGACCAAAACCCTTGCCCTTTCCCACCTTGTCTTATTCAAATAATCATGTTTCTTGCAGGTAGAAAAGCTGGTTTGCCCTTGAATAACACTTATTAATTCTTCAGGGGTTTAAAGTTCAAGTTTTATCTACATCTCTCACATGCATGCTGGAGGGAGCATGTTGCTAGCAGCTCTCAATGCCAACAGCAAATCAGAGGTTGTAGAAGAAAGGTATGAGGCTAAACCAGACAGAGGTCTAAGCCTGAGCAGACAAGATCAATCTTGAAGGCATGAAACCCCTGTTGGGTTGGGCACAAACCTCTCATTAACTGAGCCACTCTGTGTCACTGCCCACTCCAGACATGAATTGCCAACCCCAGGTGAAGGGAGATGCTAGCATCAACCAGGGCGATGCTCCTAGAGGGAGGACAGCCTATCACGTGTGGAGGGGAGCAACCTGGCAGGGATGCCCTCAGAGGCAGGGGCAGAGGGAGCACCTGGACGGAAATGTCCCTTCCTGTCATCACCTCCTGGATGGGAAGATGGGAAGAGATGGAAGCAGGGATGACCTCCAGGACTGGAAGTGAGCTAGCTTTCCATGAGCAACATGGAAGTAATACTGGAGGGCAGAAAAGAACCATGACTATTTCTTGATGAAAGCCCAGTGGCGGAACTTTACAGAGCATGGTGCCCAGGTAAGCAAGAGCATCAGCAATGGGAAAATAGCTATGGGTGCTTTGCTGCATGGGACCCAGTCCTGAGCACACCTGGTTCTACTTCAAGCTTTTTGTTGTTATTTGCATGGTTTGAACACCATATGGTTTCTACTGCCTTATAAAGAATTCAGAATTCAATCCCATGAGGTTTAAGGAGCATGGCATGTTTACAACATTGAGGGATGGTGCTTGAGAGAGAGTGGTGCATCCCCCAGGTGCATTTGTCCTGTTGCACGTCATCACCAATGCTTTGGGCAAAGACGTGGCTCAAACACGAGCCACCCATGGGGCACGTCCAGCTCTGAGCCTCTTCTGGAGGCTCAGCACTCCTTCTGGAGAACAAAACGAGTTGCAGGGTCCCTCCAGGACTGGTATCACCACCACAGGAGCAACTAATGAGGCGCTACCTGTAGACACTGAGCAGCCTCTGATCACCCCTCGTCACACAGGGAACAATGGCCTCCAAGGCAGCAGGCAGAGCTGCCTCACAAAGGGGACCTGCTGGGTGCCAGGAGGTACCAGCAGGCCTAACAGTGATGTAAGCCAAAGCCACGTTTGTAACTTTGAAGCATTCAGCAGTTGTCCAAGCTGAGCACCCAGGTTGCCTTCTGCTTACCCAACCTTTGGAACTGGAAGCACGGCAGCAAGGAAATGGGAGCACAATTCTCACCCTTATCCAGGGCAGCCTGGGCTGCAGAGGGACCAGAGGATGGGTGGCCATGTGGAGGGGTCAGCAGCTCTCCCAGATGTAAAGAAACTAAACACAATCCCAGATCAGAGCAGAAGGGAAGACATGTCCTTACATGGGTCTCCCAAGCTGAAGTTCCACTGAACCTCACAATAGGCCATACTCCATGGGCTGCCCTGTTCCCAGCCCTGATGCTGATGCTAAAACAAGCCTTCAGCAAATGCTCTGTCTTTCCTACCTCTGTCTTATTACCAGTGGAATAGGTTAATTATCACTGGTTAATGGTTAATACAATTTCCAATAGCCAGTTTCCCGTTTTTGGAAAGAAAGGGCATTGAATGGCTTAGACAGCTGAATAGCCACAGTGCCAGAGAAAGCCCCAAGGCATAGGTCAGTGCATTTCTAGCAAAATGCAGAGTGGGGCATTGGATCCACATCTCAGCTCCTGCTTCAAGTGCCAGGTACATCCTGAGGTCTACAAAGAGCATAGGCAGCAAGTAAGCAACTGCAAATGAAGTTTGCTCCTCATTCCGTAGCTAGCCCGCACCCAGGTATAATCCCTGGCACGTTGTGAGAGCTTGGTGCATAGGAGTTCTCAGGCACTGACCTGCTCCTTTTCTGGGACAGACATCTCCCTGACACTCCCCACAGAGCTGAAGCCAGTGCCATGAATCCCCCTACATCCAGAAGTATGATTCACTGCTCTGACTGGGTGCACTAGCACAAACTTCGCCTTGGGCAAAGGAGCTGCCACAAGCCAGCCCTTCATCCCCTGCTTTCCCGCTGCAGCCAGAGGCCACCGTCAGGGTCAGACCCCCACTATGCAGAGGTACCCAGGATTGGAAAAGCCTGCAAAATCTTGGAGTGTTATCTCAAACAAGAGCCAAGCAGCCGTAATAGGCACTAGGAGAAAGGAAAACAAGAAAACGGTAGTAAGATCATGGCTTTTGCATAGTTTCAGCATTGTGCACAGCCTCAGCAACAATCACATGCTGTTTCCGAAGCATTCAGTAGAACCCTTTTTTTCACCACTTATTTTAACAGCAATCTATGCATCATCTTTGAGTTTCACACAGAACTCTGTGCTGCCAGATATGCTGACTCCATTCAGGCCACTTACAGCATCCTCACAGGAGGCCAGGGGGACAATTAGATCATCAGGTCTGCCTTTCTACTGCAGGAAAGTGAACTTCATCCAACTGCCTATGAAATATTTGCAGTCAGACCCAGTGAAGAACATTAGCAAAAGGCTGTTGGCATCAATGAGTCACTGAAAACCCTTTGCCAAGTCCACATCAGCATTAACTGCCTCCGCTCCTGAGCAGTCCTATACACACACTGCAGCAAGAACCTATATGACCCAATACCTGGGTAAACCAGGACTATGCAGCCATGGATTGTGTCTACAACAGCAATTAAATGTGAACTGGGGTGTAGAATGCAGAAAAAGAAACTGGGAGAGAGAAAGAATGAGTGTGGAACTCTCAGCCTGTTACCTTGGGAGTCTCATACGCCCTTTAAAATTGTCCACACAGGTACCAAAAGCAGAGGCTTCTCCAGATTACTCTCCTATTACCCATGTTCCTCTGATTTTGTGTACATTGCCTGAGGATCATCACTGTGACCCACCCTCCCAGCCACAGGGGTGGTCAAGGATGGTCACATCCCAAGGGACATAGAGGTAGAGGGAGGTGCCTGCAATGTCCTCTCTGCCAGCCCAAATTAGGGATGCATCCAGCACATGAGTACAGCATAACTGGCATGTGTCAGGGCTTAGGAGCTTCCTATCCTAGACACTTAGGAGGAAAATTTTTCCAGTCAGGGAGGCTGGAGAAACCAGCAGGTTAAGCAGACTACAGTGATATTTTCAGGGCTGAATTGTTTCCCTTGCTCAGTGCCAGAAGTCAGTAAATTTCTGTGGTGTTTGCTGTGGTATCAAAAGCCACCTCACAATGAGTCTTCAGGAGAAAATACCAAAACCTGGCTCTTGCAAGACTTGCAGTTGGACACAGTCATGGAAGTGTTTGAGCAAGTTGCACCTGCAAAAAGTCAGACACGAGCAGGGTGGCAGACACATCCAAAGAGTCCTCAGGAAAGAAACTCAACCTTGGGTATGCAGCTATCAGACAAAGCAAGAAAATAATTATCCACAAAAGGATATAGTGCCAGTAAATGGGGTTTTTAACCACAGAACTCTGTGGGTTTCCTGGAGGTACCAGCAGAGAGCTCTGAGTGGGGAATATGGAAAGGCAACCCACGCAGGAGTTGAGATTTTAAGCCAAAAAAAATGTATAAATAAATAGCACCAGGGTTTAGTGCAGCCTGCAAAGCTACCTGAGTAAGGGAAAATGAAGGTTGTCATACCAGAGAGTAGCAGGAGTTCAGTGTAAATAGCAGAACAGAAAATATCCCACCTGGCAAAAAAATGAAACATCATGAAGTGAAGTTTTTTAGAGGCCCTGAGTTTCCTGGATGAAAATGTGTCTGGTGAAGCAAGGGGCGTAAGAAGATGGATGAGGTGGAAGGACACAGTCTCACAGAATGGCTAGAGGCAGCAGCAGCTAGCTTTCCATGAGGAGCAACGCCATGTGGTTATTCACGGACAATTATTTCAGCTAGGCTTTCTCACAAGCTCTGAAGACAGTAGGTCACAGAGATGCTTCAAAGTGCCAATTTGTACTCCAGAACAGACAGAAAGCCATAAAAGCACTTTCCAGAATTGAAGTTCTTGGGGATCGGAGAAAGCCCTGTATGCCCAGCCCGTATCTTCCAGTGCATAGCAGAGGCAGAAAGTGCAGCACAGCCTGCATGAGGAACACAGCACTAGGACATAGCTCTTTCTTCCTCTATGTTTGGAGGCAATGGCATTTGCTGATTCAGCTGATAACAGGTAAACAGTGTGTAAGTGATGGACCAACCATCTCTGTTTACACCATTGATTAAGGGATGAAAGCTACTTGCAAAGAGGTTCAGTGCTCTTCTGAACACAGTGTGAACCTTGAGGCTGCCCATGTGCTCCTGACAGCAGTACAAGCCAGCTGTTGTCACTGGAGGCAGCTGCAGTCTGAAAATCTGGTTGAGACTGTTCAGAGTAGTCACTGAACAGAAACATGCTACGTATCAGATGACTCAATTCCAACTGAACTGCCACATGATCCTAAAGCAACACCGACAACACTCCAACTGCAGAAAGGGTAAAATCTTTTTGAGCCCAAAGAGTCCAAACCTGACTGAATAGGACTGGATCTTCCCAAGACTCTCACTCTGGGTAAGCTTAGGACCTACATGCCATTGAGTAGCTGTTAGTGATAAATATTTTACATATCAAACATAATGGAAGTGGAGCACAGAAAACATCTCTGTCTCAAAATTTTGCAAGGACTATGAGAGAGAGAAAACTCAAGAGAAACACCTTTTCTATTTTTATGAAGCTCCCCACCCGACATTAGCAAAAACATTTCTGCCCATGTCAGAGGGCTGTCAGCCCAGAGCCTGCCCTCATTATCCCCCTAGCAGGGCTCACATGGAGAGAGGATACATGCTGCCAACTCGGGTCAGTCAAACTCCTGCGCAATGGTTTCGGTAACCCTTCCCAGGTGGCAGAGGAGATCATCTCGAAGAGCATGGAGCCACGGAGGTGCAGAGAGGAACTGCAAAGGAGGGGGCCGAAGGGTACGTCAGCGCTGCGCCAGACGTCCTGCTCGCAAGCTCCCCTCACAACGGAGCAGCTGGCCTCGCCATATGATATCCCCTCCACCTCCACAGGGTTGTAGCCAGAGACTGGAGCTGGAAGCAGCCCTGCCAGGCAAGTCGTAGGAAGCCTCCTCCGGCTGAGCCAGCTGAAGCCATGGGAAGCTGCGGCGTGGAGTGCTTACAAGGGGCCCCTTATGGGAGGAAGGAGCCAAGAGGCCAGGTACCTGCAGCAAGACCAGCAGCAGCCAGGCTCTGTCCCTCAGAGCCAAGCAAGCCTCTTCAGCCTCTCCACCACCCAAAGTACCACGGCCATACTTCATCTCCCTCGGGAGTCCCTCACCCCGCATGCCTCCCCCAGGAGGGCTGTGGGCAGCCTCAGAGCGCAGCGGGGACACTCTGCCCGCTACCGCGCAGCTGTCCAGCCAGCTGAAACCCTGATGTGTCTGAACTACGCACTCCCACGACCGGCAGACGGCGGCCCGGCGCCTTGCTCCCACTCAGGTTCACACTTCACGCGTTCGTGTCCACGGACACAGACGCACCGACGGGTGGGCGGGAGCGGCGCGGTCACACGTGAGGGGCAGAGGCGCCGCGCGGCACCGAGCGGGCTCCCGCTCCGGTCCCGCTCCCGGGGCAGCACAGCCCGGGCCCCCGCACATCACCCCCGTGACAGCTCCGACATCCCGCGGCGGGACGGGACAGCACTCGGAGCTCCCGTGGGATGGAAGAGGGGATGCAGCACGGGGCTCGGGATGGGACCTGGGCCCTCCGTCCGGCGCTGTCTGGCGCCAGGACTATCGGGGCTCATGCTACGCACCCCCAGCAGAATCCCCCCCGGCCGCAGCACTTACCCGGCCATCCTTCCTCTGCTATTTGGCTCCTTCGTCCGGGGCACGACCCGCGCTTTCGGCCCGCTGCCCTGCTGATGCCGGGAGGGGTCCTGCCTGTTGCTCTGCTCCCCGCCGGGACGGAGCCCGGCGTCGCCCGTTTGGCCCCGGGCCGCGGGCAGCCCGCGGTCGGGACGCTGCCTCCGGCCGTCGCCGCCACTCGGACTCCCCGCGGAGGCCGCGGAGCCGCGGTCCACGTGGAGGGCGGCGGGGAGGGGTCGTGACTGTGGAGGGGACCGAGACGCCGGGGACAGGCTGTGCGTCGTGCCCACCGCCCCCAGGGCAGCCCCCCGGCCCCGCGGCCGCGCCGCTCCCCCGGTCCCCGGCTCCAGCCTGGCCGCCGAGTCCGGCCGACAGCGGGCGAAGCCGAGGAGAACGGCGAAGGTGAGCGGGAGGAGGCTGGCGGCGGCGCCCCGCATGGTGTCAGCCGGTGGCGGGGGTAGACGGGCGGCGCGGAGCGCTCAGCGCCAGGATGGCATCCCCCGGCGGGCGCGGGGCAGCGGGGACCGCAGGCTCTCCGCCCCTCGCTCACCGCCCCATCCCGCTCCGGGACTCCGACGGGACCTGCCGCCCACTGAGACCGGGGGCGCAGACAGCAGTGCTAAGGCAGGGGCGCGGGCTGTCGGGCGGCCCCCGCAGAAGAAGGAAGAGGAGGAGGGCGGCCGGTCCCGCTCGCCGGGCTGCCAGCGAGCTCCCGCGCTCCGCAGGCAGTTCCGAGCACCTTCGCGCCTGCCTCTGGCACTGGCAGCGCCTGGAGGGGATGGAGGGTTTTATTTTTGGAAACCTCCCCCTCTGTGTCTTTTTGATGCTGACATCCCCCCTCTCCAGAGGACACGGCTCGGCCCCCCTCCTTAGGAGAGGAGACATTCCAGCAACACCCACTTTGGCAAAGGGAAACAAACTACAACAGAGAAGCCTTAACCCCTGCCTGGCCGTGGAGACCCGGCTGCCGCCGGTCCCGAAGCCTGCGTGCAGCCCCCGCAGTCCGCCCCGCCGCTCGGCCCGCAGCGACCCGCCGGCCCCTGCCGCAGTTGGGAACGCTCAGGGAAGCTGGAGCAGCCCTGGATGTGGGGTGCCCGGAGCAGGAGACACGGATGCCGGAGGAATACCGCTGCCCCTCAGCATCTGGGGACTCGCGGAGCTGCATTAGCACCACTAGCCCTCTCGCTGCTCTGGATCTCATCTCACAGGAAAAAGGCACGGCAATGGGAAGAGCCTTAGCTGCAATCCTACCCTGCTTCCAGAGCTCTCAGATCCCCTCAACCCGGTTCAGGGCTTTATACTCTTCCTTATATAGGTCCAGGCTAAAAAAGGACCCACCTAAAAGCTCCAGGTCCTTCAGCTAAGAGAGATCTTTCAGGAGACATATTCCAGACTTAGGGTAGACGTCCATTCTTCTCCCCATCTTTCTCTGCTGAGTGCCAAAAGGTTGACAGAAGACTTGAAATGATTGCTTTGCTTTATAGGTACTGAGAAAGATTGAGGGAAGAGTAGGAGGAGGGAGAACAGGGCAGGAGGGCACAAATCCCATTTCAGCCACACACCAGCTTGGCCTTGTCCTCTGCCACAACTCTGCAGTTTTCTGCTGCTCTTGCCCATCTCAGGCAAGGAGCAAATCCTCCCACCAGAGCGCAGGCACTGTCCTTTATTTGGGATGGGCTCATTCTGGCCCACAGCAGCATTTGTGAGCTTGGTGGGTGGCTAAAGACCTCTGTATTTGAGGCAGAGGAGGGCATTGCAAATGCTCCCAGGAAGGAGATGCATCCCTGCAGTGGGTCCTGTGGCCAGTAATGCTTTGCCAACCTGTTTTCATCATGCCAAGCTCAGGTGGACAAGAGGTGCACCTCACTCAACATCCCAGTCCCAAGCGCTGCAACTGGATGTCTGTGGGAGAACACAAAGAACTCTGCATGTGCACAGAGTGATCCTTTGGGTGTACCCTTACATCTTCCAGCAGCCTGCAGGTAGGGGCACCTTCAGCCAGATACTGCAGCTCAGCTACTGGGTTTAGAAGGCAAATTTTCATTTCAATCCATGATTTTATCCAATTTCTTTTGTCTCTTTTGTTGCATGGGGTGACTGCAACATAGAGCACTGGCTCTCCTTCTGTGCCCACTGCTTCCCCAGCTCCCCATCCCATTGACACTCCTCTCCCTCCAGCCTCTCCTACTGCAGGTGCTGCCTCCCCGGTCCTTACCAAGCTGTCTGCTTCCCAACAGCTTTGTGGCAGAGGGATCTGTCCAGCTCTCCCAGTTTCTCCTCTCCAGCCTCCAGTAGTTGTGTTCCTAAAGCCTATCCTATTTGAAACCAGTGGCTCCATCTTCCCTCTTCTCATTACACCTGACTTTTAGGCTTTCTCAGATCACAGCCATCCCCTTCTTGGGATGACAGCTTTGCTTCCTGCCCTCCACAGTGCTGTGAAGCTGGGAAAGGAGCAGAAGCACAGGGAATGAATCGCCCTGAAAGCATACTGGGTCTGGAGTAGAGCTGGACCTTAGCACATCCCTTCTGGCTGGGGCTGCCCTGAGAGGGAGAGGGGATGTAACTTGGCAGATGAGCAAGTGTGACCAGAATGAGGGACTGAGTCGGTTCAGGCTTTGACCTTAGCACTGGCAGCTGGCTTACAGGGCAGCAGAAATACTGCTTTGGCACTTCCTGGGATGCAATCAGCTTGCCTATCTGCCCTATTAGGGCAGAGACATCACTTGGGCAGGGGCTTGCATGGCTGTAGATGCCATGAGTGGTGCCCAGTAACAGCCCTGACTTGTTTCTTTGTTCTGAGGAAGAAGAATGTCATTTCCATCCTCACCTAATTACTTTCTTATGCAGCAGTGGAAAGAATGCTTGTGCCTAAACCTGAAATGAGAAAATTATCAACACCATAAACAAAGCCATAAACCAAGCAGCCAAGGGCCCAGGCAGTGCTCAAACCTAGAGCAGGCAACACTAGAGCAGGGGCCTCAAGTGGATTCCTCCTTCCTGGAGGTGCTGGGTCACCCCAGGGAAGAAGACATTTAAAACAGCCCCAGGGGATGACACCGCCACAGGAGCCTGCACTCAGGATCCAACAGTGCTGGGGCTGCAGGAGCCTGTGCCTAGCTAATGGGCCTGAGGAATGAGATATCCAAGTCCAAAAGAGCCATCCACGGCCCCCCGACACCTCTTGTAGCCACCCCTGGCTGTGGTGGAGCCTGGCTCAGGGAGCTGGCATCCCTTCTCAAATCAACTTAGATCCATGTTTACAGTAACCCCCCAGAGCTGGACACTGAGCTCCTTCCAGCCTCACACATGCAAACACTTCTTTGCTTTTGCAGGGACGTGCTGATGCTGTTTGATCTCATGGAAGCACAGTAGCAGAGCAGGGGCCAGATGAGGGCAGTGGCCCCCAAACCCTCCACCCCAGGGCTGTCTGGTACAAGGGGCTGCAGGCACAGGGGTGCCCTGTGCCTCATTTCATACTTGGCCATCCCCCAAAACAAACCCATCAGAAAAGGGGAAGGGCAGGTTGTGTGGGTAATCCTAGTGCAGGTTGGGCTTCAGCATGTGGCTCAGTGGGGGCTCAGCCGGCAAACACGAAATACCTCATTGCTCAGGAACTTGCATAGGCAGAGTGTGGATGGTTGGCCTGCTTGCTGCCGAGATCAAATCCCCGCCTGGGAAGAGAGATCAGCAGTGGAGAGAGGACAGGGCAGTAAGATGGCAAGCAAGGTTCAACAGCCCAGCCCCCATCAGCAGGGAACACAGAGGTCCTCCGGGGAGGCAGGCTTCAGGAGAGCAGCTCAAAGTGCTCTTTGATGCCTTCACTTCCCTTAATTCTCAGCGTGACCTAGGCAGCAGAGGAGAGGCTGAGGGCAGACACTATTGCAGTACCTCTCCAAGTCTATGCTTTCCAGGGCTAGGACACCAAGCTGAGTGAGGCAGACCTGGGAGCCAGTTCAAAAAGCAAGAGGCTCATCAGACCCTTCAGAGAAGAGGAGCAAAGGTGGCCTGCATTGATGGCATGGCCCTTTTAACCTGCCCTGTCTATGGCAGAGAAGGTCAGGTGCTCGGGCACCTGAGCATCAAAGCCATGGGCCAGAGGCAGGGGGGTTAAGGTGGGCTGTGACCTGGAAAGATGAGTATGAGTCACATCTTCATGAGCCCTCTCAAAGGACAGGGAAAAGGGCCTCTTCAAGATTGTGCTGATGGGGGGCCCTCTATGCCAGGACCTCTCACACCTTCATTCCCCTGCCCATTGGGTCCCCACCAGCTCTGCACACTTTCCTTGGTGCAGTAGCACCTGGGAGCCATGCTTCCAGGGCCAGTTGGCTCCCAGATGTGGCTCCTGGCATTGGATCCCTTCAATTAATTAGCCCCTTTTCTTCCTTTTCAGAAGGGTTCACAACCCACATGTGCTCCTTCCTCTGCTGCAAGCAGACCCCTAACGCACTGCAGATGGGGCACATTCCATGGATTCAGAAGCTGCCTGCAGCTCCCGCAGAGGAAGGAGTGCTCCCCCTGCTCAGGGCTGAAGGGCAAGGGAAGGTTGGCCAGCCCCACTGGCTTAAAAATTTGGGTGAGGAGCCAGCTGTGTAGAGGTACAAGTCACCGCTTCTCTGAAAAGAGCCATCTCACACCAGGAGGGAGAACATGGCTGCTTTGAGGAGCTGGATAGAGAAAAATTTTGAGGTGACAGTGATCTCTGGAGAGGATCTCTATAACCATGGGCTGCAGGAAAAGCAGCTTCTGAATTTGCAAACACAGCCAGCAAATCCTCTACAGACAGCATTCCCACCCCTTGCCTTTGCCATGAGATACACACAGCTCAGCACACTCATGGCACCCAGGGAAGCAGACATTCCCAACCAACAGACAAGCCACTCCAGCCAAACACACAACCTGGCCTTCCAGCCACCTCCACCCACTCTTGATGCATCCCTCAGAGCTTTGGGGTATATCTTGGCCTCTCCCTGTGAGGAGGCCACCAGCAGGCAGCTGAGGGCTGTGTGGATGGTTTGTTGTCAGAAAACAGAAGAAAAACTTTCCGGCACTTCCTAGTCGAAAGCCAAGGTTTGCTGGTTTTATTGTTCCTTCTGCTTTCATTCAACCAGGACCATCTCCAAGGTGGAGGCACAGACCAGGCAATGGGGTGTCCCACAACTGGACTTCTTGATCGTGCTGTTGTCTAAATGTATGTCCAAGCATTACTATGCTGAAAAAGAGGTTACTAGAGGAGACAAAAACATGTTGCTAGGAAGAAGAAACCTGCAGAGCAGGACCAGATGGCAGAACCCAAGAGATGGAAGTGCAGAGTGAGGCAGAGAGGAGATTGCAGTCGGCTACTGCTGTAGAAAGGCCCTGGTTGAGCTGGCTGCAGAGCACAGCTGGTTCCTTATTTTTCCATCACACTATTTAGAGCCCCTTCAGCAACTCCTCAGGAGAAAAAAAAAAAAAAACCTCAGCTAGAATAGGACTCATGCAGAGCTACAGCAACTCAAGAGAATCTGTCCATTTATAATTAATGAAGTCCTGTTTGCAGTGATCCGACTGCAATCTCCCCTCTCCCCAAGAGGCTGATCTGGCCTCTCTGCTTCTTCAGTACCTGTGGCTGGAACTGCATGTGGTGTGGAAAGGGGCCTGGAAACTAGGAAAACCTGAGCATGCCTGAGGAGCAGAGAGGCTGCCCTGACCAGGAAATCCATTCCATCATGCATTCCCTGCAGGAGCAAGCCTGCTCAGGACATCAACCTGATGGGGGGCTTCAACTGCTCCACTCATTAGTCATCTGTCCTCACAAAAGCAGGAGAAAAAAGGAAAGAAGGAAGCAGAACCTTTGCCATTTTTATGGGCTGTAACCCTTGAAGAGGGAATGTTCCCCTTTGGTGGTCTGGGCACTGCTAAAAGGAGTGTGGAAAGGACCCTCATAGTGTGAATTTCCATAACCTTTTCTTCCCCTTTTCACCAGGGTCTCAATGCCAGGAGGCTCTTCCTAAGGCAGCCATTGAACATGCATGTTGTGGACTGGAAGGGAACCGGGAAGCAGGAACAACAGCTTGAGGGTACGCAGGGAGCCTGATGAGATGCTCTCCTCACTGGGAAGTCTCCTGGTACAACTTCAAAGGCAGTGCTTCCTAAGGAGCCCACAACCTGTAGAAAATATAAGATGCAAACAAGTTGACCCGACCAGGCAATGCCCAGGTTGTGATGAAGAAGCTCTTCCTGAGAAATTCCTCCCACACTGAACTTCTCAACAAGAAGATGACAAGAAAGAACAAACTTGAATCAAACTTTCAATTCTACAGAGTGTTTGGGATTAAAATAGTTTCATTTCTGCTTCTGATTTCAAAGCAACCTTTCTAAAAAGCAATGATTCGTTTCCTTCAAGTTGCTGTTCCTTCCTCAAGACCCTCATCTTGTCAGCCCAGGGCATGGGAAACTTGGACTTAAAGTCCTTCAGTCCATCAGTTTTGCATAACAAAGTGAAACTGATGATGGTCGCACAGATCCTGAAATAGGAATGACTGGTGAGGGTGATGTTATATCTGTATATTAGTTTGTTTACTCTGCCATCCTAAAATCACTCCCATCACAGGATTTTAGGTGCTTTCCTACCAGTTTGCGCATTGCAATGGCTGTGTGAGCAGTGATCTCAGTTCATTACAATGCAATCGTTTCAAGTGAATGTTTAATAGCTTACTAATAAGTGAATCTTAGGGAAATGCAAAAAGTGGCAATTAATGGTGGCATGTGTTAGAGTTTAAATAGTTAGTCATCACGCAATAGACTAATGCATTGACACTTTACAGTCCCATTGGGTAATTATTGGGATTAGGCTGAGTACCCAATTTCCCAGCTATGACTTCATAGGCTGGGAATTCAGCTCTCCAGTGACATCACAGCTCCAGAAGTCTCCCTCACTAGTTGCCAGGCTGACTCTACTGTCACCAACTCTACACACAGGTGTGGCACATAGCCTTAAGAAAGGAATCCAGACTCTTACAAGAAATAAGAATAATGATGAATGAGAGTTTAAAAAGGAAATAAATGCAGGACAACTGCAGAGAAGGTGAGTAAAGCCCCTTTTTATGCCACACCACATCAGGTCATAATCTTCTGAGAAAAGCAGGGAGCTTGAGATGCAGAAGCATCCACTTCCCACCCAAACAGGAGCCACACCAGGCACAGAAGTCCGTAACAGGATTAAAGATTGTGATTGTCCTGGCACTTGTGATTATACTGCCTCCCCTAGAGTTTGAAGGTCAGGACAAAAGTAGGGACAATGCAAGCCTACCTTGGCCTCCGAACTGAGATCTGGCATACCTTCTCAGGCTATGCCCTGCCTTCCCTCCCTCTCCTTTTCCCCAGTTTCAGCCCATCTGAGCAGTCAAGAAAGCCTTGCACAGCTCAAGG
Source organism: Empidonax traillii (assembly GCF_003031625.1). Classification (NCBI taxonomy): domain Eukaryota; kingdom Metazoa; phylum Chordata; class Aves; order Passeriformes; family Tyrannidae; genus Empidonax; species Empidonax traillii. The sequence continues at coordinate 1,751,835 of NW_020955267.1, forward strand.
ACACAGCAGTGGCAATAGCACAGGTGGCCAAGACTAGCAAGCTCTGACAGCAAGGGTGGCAGCCAAGGAAGGCAGCTGGCACCATGGAGGTGGAAAAGACCCTCGCCCCTCCCTCCCAGAGCCTGGCTTTGTGCATCCCTGAGCCAAGGGAAGCACATCCTGGAGGATGGCAGGGCTGAAGAAGGCGGGGAGCTCACGATGTTCCTGGGGAACATCCCTGCATCAGCAACATCAGGCCCAAACTGCCTGTTCTGAGGCTGTGCAAGCTAGGCTTGTCTACACGCAGCTCTTGCTGCAGAGTAGCAGGAGGAAGGCAGACAGGGGTAGAGAGCAGGAAAGGTATTTGCACAAGACAGGAGTGCAATCTGGGAGCAGATGAAAATGAAGCAACAGCACTAGCTAGCCTTATGCTCACTGTAGGGGCCAAGGGGATGCTGAAGGCTCCTCACTGAGCACAGAGCATGGCCAGGGCCACCCCACGCGCAGGAGCAAGTGCTGTCTGTGGGGGCCCCTCTCAATGCCACTTTGGTCTCTCGTTCCATGGGAAGATGGGACCAATATGGCCCTTGGCTTTCCTCAGTGCTGTCCCTGGCCTTAGTCACCCCGGCCTTGAAATCCACTTTTCAGCAAAGGCAGCTGCTCCTCTGGCAGGTGTTGCCTACCTCAGTCAGGCTCTGTTTCCCTGCAAGCTTGGCCAGATCTGTGGAGCTATGGAGGGTACAAACATCACTGACAAAAGCTTTAGGCTACGCAAATCACCAAGAGGTCCCAGTGGAGCTAAAATCCTATGTTAGAGCAAGTTTGGGGGCTTAGAGGGGTAGAGTGATATGCCATCAGCGTGGATCTCATCTCTGAGCTTGCAGGCACCATGTGTAGCTAAGGCAGTGTGGTATCAGCATCTTGTGCCCTTCCTCATCCCCACTATCCATAGGTTTCCTGCTAGCCTGCACCCAAGGCTGGCTGTCCTTCCCACACCAGAGAGCTGGTGCCCCTCTGGCAGCCCACTGCTGCCACCAGTCTTACCACTGGGACTGTGCTTCTCCCTAGTACAGCTTTTGGAAACCAGATCCAGGCCCAATAGCAAGACACCTTCCCCAGCCCGGGGCGACACCTTTTCAGGCCAAAACTGCATGTGAAGTTTGGCCCAACAAAGAAGCAGCCCCATTTATTTCAGTTACCGCAGCAATGCAGGGAGGTGCTGACCTGCAGTGTCTTCCAGACCACAGAGCTGCTGGGGAGGTTGAGGCAAACCACAGAAAATACCACAGGAGCTGGTGGCCAGCTCTAGCCCTGTGTCTCTTCACCAGGACAGATCCAACCAAGCCTGATGCACCCTAGGGGTGAATCCATGTTACCCATACAACCAGGGCAGCCTCTTCTGCAACAGCTCCAGTGCTGCTAAGCAGAGCCCGGGGGTTGAGGGATCCTCCAGTTTGCCCCCTTCCTCCCTCTCAGTCTGACTCTAGGTTACTGTGAACTACAGCTGACCCACAGCTCTCTACCTCACCTGTCCCTGCCCCATTATCCATATCCTATATGGCACCAGCCCCTTGGCCCCTGCTCAGTTCCAGCCTCCAGCTGGCTTTGGGGCCACTGCTAGAAACATTATAGCACACCTGTTCTTCAGATGAGGGTTTACAGCCAAGGCTAGCACATCTGGATTGTAGAATAGACATTTGGAAGTTTATCAATACATTTCCAAACAGTCTGGGTATGGCAGAAACTCTGTCTCGTTGCTTTAGTGGAGGAAGCAGCTGGGCTGGAAGGATGGTTTGGTGCCCTTCTCACGCCCCATGTAGGCTGGGCTGTGCCCCCCGCCGCCACCCCAGCCCAGAAAATGAACTGCCTCTTCCTGATACTAGTAGTCCAGGAAGCTGTGTCAGCAAGGTTCCAGGAGGGAAACTGGGAAGTGAAATACAGTGCCCTTCGCACCCCAGAACCTGCTGATGCAGCTGTACCAAGCCTAGAATACAGCCAAACATCTCCCAGAAACTCCATGTGCTCAGAAAGTTGATTGGGAATCTGCACTATGTGGGTTGGGTGGAGCTCCATCAGCTTGGTCCTGTGCAAAGCTCAGCTGCCTCCAGGGCTTTTGCTCTCACTGAAGTCCTCAGCAGCAGCAGCATCAAGCTGCCACTAATAGGTTTGTCAGCACCAAGCAGATCTAAAGGAGGAACATGGCCCACTGCCCTGCGTTGTTTCACGTGCGCAGCCCCTCTCATTGTATTAGTTTCTCAGATGTGCAGCACTCACACCAGTACTAACAACAGACCTCCCACATAAGTGTTCACATACTCTGATTTTGGTCTCTTCCCAGTCATTCCTGCCAACAGAAACACAGCTGATGCTTCAGGGTGTGAGTGACACAGAAGCAAGAGACACAGACAAACTGTAAAGCTGATAGAGCAGGAGGTAGCTCTATCCCCAGCGTGCAGGAGAGCTTTGGTAACATAGTGGTGGTTGCTTCCCACAAGGTCTTCAGATGGTCTGGGTCTAAGTTCACAGCAATTGATTAACAAACCTTTCATCTCCTTCCAGTTTGCCCGTCCAGCTGCAGGTGAAGGCAACAGTACTGCCTGCCATGCTACACCCTCATCACCCCTGGAAGAGAAACGACTCTGCTAACCTAGTGGCTGAGCACTGCACAAATATCCGCAGGAGCTGGCAAAGGTGGCACAAAAGGAGAAATTTCTTTCAAGCTGTATCAGTCTCCTCACTTCTCTGCAATGCAGCACACTGTACATGTATTTATACCTATTTTACAGGCCTTTGGATGCTTGGGAAAACCTGGATTTTTCCAGCATGTCTTCCCTCCCTAATCCACATGCTCTCAGTAATATTAAATGATCTCTTTAGAGTCACAAACTCAAAGTGGTTCCAAGCTCAGAGGATTTTAGTGGAGGAGGCAGGAAAGAGATGAGGGCGAGAAGGCCAGGGGTAACCCCAAACCATCAAACACCATACCTGTAGCAATGGAGATGCAAATACATTTCTATAGTGCTTTGCACTCAGCCAGTTTCTTTGTCGTTATGCATGTTTTAGAAACCTGGGTGCAAAGTGGAAAAGAGACCTCCACACATGTGCCCCCTCTGTTTTTGTTCATATTCCTTGCTGGGCCCTCTGGCACTAGAACTGAGGGCATAATGTAGGAGAAAATGCCTGAATTAATGTGAGACCTGTACACAGGCCACTGCTTAGGGAGAACAAGCATGTTTAGCTGCTGCTACCACTGAGCATCTATAACAATGTCTGAGGTCCATGCTAGGGCCCCATTCACTACTGGATACTTCTTCCATGGTACCTGGAGAACCTGCAAAGATGCTACCAGCAATTCAGGGTGAGAGATATTGCAAGACATGACAGAGAAGAACATGTTGGAAAATCAGGGAAGGGGATTCAAAACATCATTTGGATCTTCCCAAGAAAATTCCCCTCTTGTATCTGGATTTGTCAGTGGGCCCATCTGGTCAGACCATCCCAGATGGTGTATTTTTGACAGAGAAGGCAATGTAGCTTAACATTTCTCAGTAAATTGAGCTGGTCACCTCTAAGCTTACAGGTCACTGAGTCTGCTGTCTCTTCCTCCCCCCTAGAGCATAAATCTGACCCTCACCCCAGGCCCTCCTTCCCTGAGGCAGGCAGGTCCTCCTTATGACAGCCAGTGCTTTGTTTAGCAGCTCAGCCAACACTTCCTCCCCAGGGAGAGCATAACTCTGTAGAGGCAAAGGTCAAGTGTGCTCTTCCCAAAGCTGAGGATTTGCCTTTGCCACTTAATCCAGCCTGAGATCTCACAGCCAACACAGAGCTTCCCCCAGTGCTGGGAGCACAGCCTTTGTGGGCAGAGGAAGGCATGCACCTGGGACACAGGTACAAGTACAAACATCTGCCCTTTCCCACAAGCCTTCAGGGCACCAGCAAGAAGGCATCTAGGAAAACAAACCCCCACCAGATACTTCATTGCTATTTTGTGAAATAACCCTGCTCTCACTCCCACCAGTTCAGGCCTAACGCCAAATGCCAGGTGGCTGTTGATGCCTAATTTCCACTAACTTCCACAGTTGCTTTACAGCCCTGCCTCCTATTGGGAAGACTGGAAGTAAGCCAGATTTACCACTGGAGTGTCCAGAGGCAGCAGCTCAGATGGCTTCCAGAAGCACTCTGCTGTGCCCCAAAGTGCTCCTGTCCTCCAGGACTCAGCCACAGCCCTACAAGGAGTGGTGTGGGCAAGGGAGCAGTGAAGTACCCTGTCACTCTTGGTTTCGCATTGGACGTGAGGAGGAAACAGGCTCCTACTGTCCTCAGCCAGCCATGAGCCTCCCAGCCATGGCCAAGCAAGCAGGTTGTCCTGGCAGCATCCCCTGGTGCTCTCCCACATGCTCATAGACTGGTTAAGGTGGGATGGAAACTCTGGAGAGGGGTTCAGCCCCTGCTCAGGCCAGCATGCTCAGAGAGCCACGTTCAGTTGGGTTTTTGAACCTCTCTGAGGATGGAGGCTCCACAGCCTCCCTGGGCAATCTGCTCCAGCATCCTTCACTCTGATCTGACCTTTAACACAGGTGATCATCCACCACCTTTGCTGTAATGGGTTTGGTTGCCACCAGAGGAGGTGGAGATGCCACTACTGGATGTGACACCAATGGACCCGCACAATGCTTTTAGCTGCACCTCCTGGCTCCAGTCCCAAGGGGCTCCCTCAACCCCAAGTTACAGGGCTTTGGTCAAGAGGCTAAGCCTAGAGCAGAAGAGGAGTGTCTCCCTCGTTTGCACTGACCACACAAACACAGTGATAGCAGATCTACCCCTTGCTGCTTCCCCTCATTTCTTGCATTCTGTTCAAGTCAATGGAAGAAGAAGGGGTAGGGGGCAGGAGACATCATTTGGCAGGAAGACTTTCTTCTTTCAGAGTTTGTTGCCTTCAAGATTTAGGAGGATTAACCCTACACATAAACACCAGACTCACTCATTCCCCACCAGCCCTGCAGTCAGCATGGATCCACAAGGATCGCAGGCCCACAAGCCAGTTTTCACAGATCTGTACCATTTTACCTCCCAGTATTTTCTGGTTCTCATTATCTCTGTGGAGCTGATGACACTTAAGACATTTCATTTCCCTGGAGGCTTTTTCTGGCACTTTAAATCTGACTTATGCAACACACTCTGATCACCCCCTCTCACCTCTAGTTTGTTAACAGCTTGGCTGGCCAAGGACCCTTCCCCACCCGCCAGCAAGCTGAACCAAGCTGAACCTCTGTACCCACCGGAGTTAAAGCCTTGGCAGCTTTCTCCTCCTATCCCTTCCCCTCTCATTCATCGATGGTCATTAATCATAGCAGCCTCTTCCCACAGGACCCACCTCCACAGACCCAAACTTGCCCCTGCAGCTGCCAGGCAAATCCCAGGGGCAAACACTGAACAAGGGCAAACCCGACTAGCAGCTGTCATGTAACACTACCAATGACCTTAGCCTGGTCATTAAACCCAGCTGCTGGGAGGGCATCACCAGCTTGGGGTCCCTTCCCAGCCCATCAGCATGTTTCTGGAGGTGAACACAGCCTCTTCCCCAGCCGTGTGACTTCTGTTCTTGCTAGAAACCAGCTCAGAAACACAAGAATTTGGGAACTAAACAGTTCTTAACACTTATCACTGCCTGTCCCCGGAGGCAAATCTAAATCCAAAGTACAGCTACAACACATGTATATCTGTTTGCAGCACCTCATTGGAGGAATTAAAAAGTGACAATGATACTGTACTTGGGACACGATGACAACTGCTTCTATCCAGCCAAACAAGGCTGGTCCAGCCTACTAAATGGTGCTAGAACTTCAGGCTGGGCATGGTACCAAACATTACAGTGGAGCCCCTCTACACGGCCCCTGGACATCTTTGCATTTGCAGGCCTGGCGACCTTTCCAAGCTTTTCTCCACCATCCTGCTATTTCTTTTCAGGCTGTTTCTTGCTCCTCGTCCGCACTGCCTGCACAAGCTATTTTGCAGGAGGAAGGGTCATCTCTCTTGACCTGTCTGCTGTGCTGAATGTGAGGTGGAGTGAACTGCTGCTACAAGGCAAACCTGTCACATCAGTATTGTACTTGGATGCATCAACCTCACTTGTGTTATGGGAAGGGCCTGTCCTCTGTCCAAGCCAGCCACTACTATCACATGGAGAGGAAGGTGACAGTGCTATAACCTGGATGCCCCACACATTCCCTCCAAGACCTTTGCCGGGCTCACATCCAGCCAGGCCCACCAGGGAGGCAGATTGAATGAGGGCAGCTGGACAGGAGCCCTGCAAAGCCAGCCAGGCCTCCACATACCGGCCACTGAATTTGCATCCGAAGCCGATAATAAATGAAGTGAAGGAAAAGTCTGGAACAGTGACCAAGTCTGTTTTGAGTCCTGACTCCAGAGAAGCTGGTGCAGCCTGGCAGGCGATACACAACTCAGCTGTCCCAAACACCATTGCTGAGCTGAAACTTCCTCCAGTGTGAGCCAAGTGTGCCATTCTACCTCCTTGAACTCCTGCAGTCTAGTTAAATTGCAGGTAGGGAAAAGAACCTCTGCCTCCTCCCAAAGCAGACTTTATGCATGCAGGGTGCAAGGAGGGTAGAGTCAAGAGAGCAGCTGCTCAGAGTGGTTTGCAATGATTCACCACAGCTGGACACCCCCAGCCCCAAACTCTTAGGCCCCAAGACCCCAGCAACACATCACCTAGAGTACAAAGGTTCCTCAGCTCTCGTCATGCTTGTGAGCTCCCCTCATAACACAGGTGCCCCTTCCTACTCTGCATGCAGAGCTTGGGCAGGCTCTCTTCCAATTGGATGCCATCCAGAGCCTCCACTGAGGTTCAGGGAAGGGAGCAGGAAGTGCTCCAAGGGGCTGGGAGAAGGGACATGGAGGCCGAGGCTCAGGGGTTAGTTGGCCCTGCAAGAACCCAGTCCTTGTGGGTGGTGGGGTGAGAGGTACCACGGGGTCAGACTTTTCTATTGCTACAGCTTCAGAGATTGCCCTCTTTCCATCTGCCTTCCCACCATCTGCTGAGGCGACTGCAAGGGAGAGGAGGTTTGCAAGGGTCACTCTTGGGCCAAAGCAGATGGAAAGGACCTGCTGTGAGCATTTTACAAGACATGGGCCAGACAGCTGCAACATGCTCCTCAGCCCTGCTGACAGCTCACTGGATCATCCAGCGCACAGAGTACCAGGGCAAAGGAGCTGGCTCACAACTGCACACACTGCCCCGGAGCTCCTTTGCAATGACGAAGGATCTGCAGCAGGACAAAGGAGTGAATTAACAAGCTGTTTAAGTCCTTCACTGGAGGCCTGAACAAACAGATGCTGCCAGGAGCTGGTCTCTCCCGCTCCTGGGGATCATCCTTCAAGTCAGAGACATTTTTCTCAGCGCTCCCTGAGGGGGAAAACCAGCAGAACCTTTGTTTGCTACACAGAGCTGCAGGGACTTCTCCTCCCCCTGTGCCTTTGAACACGCTCCAAATTTCTCAGCTCTGCAGGCCTCCAGACCTGGCCTGCTGCAGACCTAATTAACTCCCTTGTTCATTTATGGTCTTTTGTCACTAAAGCAAGTAATTGGTGCACAGAGGCAGCAGATCCTCGTGTGTGCTCACATGGACCTGACTGCTCCCTTTGGTCTGCTGGGGAAGCTCTCTCCTGCTCACCAAGCGTGCCTGCAGTACCTCTTTGTGGCTAGCCACTTCAGGATCATCTATGGAGAGCACACTGCCTCCATTTCCAGCAAGCTCCCTCAGAACCTTTGCGATCAAAAGACATGACTCTTCTCAGGACGTGACACCTTTGAATTCAAGCAAGAAGGTTTGTCTGGACCATGGACCGCACCTAACACCTTCTCCCTTGATAGCACCAAGACAGCCCTTGGAGTTTCTCATCACTCCCTGTTTGCCTGTTTGCTCATGCACACAGTCATGCTCAGAAGCCTCCAGTTCAGTAGGCAGGCACAAACACTGGGCCTGGCAGGGATGCTGCCACACTAGTTTCTCCCCGCATTGGTACTCACTCAGGTTTGCACACAGCCAGATGGATGTAAGAACATGACCCCACTGCTCTTTTACCACCAGCTGCCTGTGTTCCCCCTTAGCCCTGGCACCACAAGGATAGAGAACAGCAGAGAGCAGCAGGCCCTTTCACAGGGGGATAGCAGGGCAGGATTATCTCAGGGCTCCTGGACCAAACAGACAGCTCCTCAGCCTTTGGAAACCTTCCTCACCTTTGTTCCTTGGCCTTGTACGGTTGGGGGAAGGGATCCCAATGAACATGTTTGTGCTGTTCTTCTTAATAGGGTGTTGTGTAACACAGAGGGAAGTGACTACACTGGGGACCCCAGCTGAGAACAGAGACTTTAATCCTGCTGTCCAGGGAAAACTTGGAAAAAATACCTACATCTGTTCTGTTGCATTAGGCTCATGGCTCAGAGGCTGACAGCTGACCCTGGCTGCTCATGATGCCAAGGTACAGCCCCTGCCAAACAGTGCCAGGGTAAATTACCATGACTGATTAGAAAGGCAAAAGGCAGCCAGAGAAAACTAGGAAGGGAGCTCTCCCTGAGCAGAAGGGAAAAGGGCACTTTGTCTTCTCCACTGCTGCATTGGCGGAGTGGAAGGAGTAATAGTGGAAAAGAAGAGGGCAGAGAATGAGATGCAGGGAGTGGGATGAAAGTGAGGAGGCGGACAAGAAACCACAGCTGCATCCACCTCTCCGCAGGGCTCGCCAAGGATGAGCTTCAGGAGACAAGCCTCCCCCTTCTCGAACCCGTGCTAGGCTGAAGCCACAGAGGACAAAAGGTGCTCTTGTATCTACAAGCAGCGTTCATGGCTCAAGAAGGGCACAGGTCAGGTGTTGGCCTTGCAGAGCAGCGCACACTCTCCCTGCCATGAGTCTGTCAGCTCTAGGACAAGTAAGAACACAGTTGTGGGCTCCCTGACCCAACACCACAACACAGTTCTTTTTCAGGCTCAGGCTTCGTCATCACCCCACAACCATCCAACAGCTCAGAGAGGTGGAAAAGGAAATTACCTATCCAGGAAACAGAACAACACTACTGAAATTTGCTAACAGCAAACACCTAGACACTTTGGAAACAAGTCAAAGACTTCTCACCATATTTGGTGGAGCTCTACGTTGATACACCCACTGGGAACATGGTAGGTGCTGCACTGGGACCACAGGGCAGGATGGAGAGCCCATTCTCTGTGCTCTCTTACAGATACAACATGCTGAGGGTGGTCCTCCACTGATGGGAGGGGATTTTCTGGAAAGCCACTGACTTTTTTTTTTTGTGAAGGATATGCCTGCTCCTTACTCAAGCATTAAATTGGTTTAACCCTAAGTAGCACAACATCTATGACAGGATTAAAGCAGATTCTGCCTCCTTCTTCCTGCCTAGAGCCAGTAGTTGCCAAAAACTCCTTCAGGTCAGCATCCAACACAGGACAGTGGCTAGATTCAAGAGAAACAGAAAGCAAACTCCCTCCTAACTCGTGTCTGTCAGAGACAGGCTTTGGCCCTGAAGCAGAAAGGTTAGTTTGCTTTAAATCTTATTTAACCATGGATGTTTTCATTTTCCACATGCACGTCACACTCTTTCATCTGCCCTTAGGAGGACAGGGAGGAAAGCTCATGCTTTCCTCCGTCCATCTGTGGAGCAGACAGTTTTGATTAGTCACGTGCTTGTTGCCTTTCAATATCTGCTGGCTGTCACTTTGACCTTGTACAAAAAGACAAAGGCATCAGGAACTCTGTTGTGGGTTTGCCCCACCTCTTCATGCAATCTTAAACTTCCAGCACTACACTGAGCACTTAAGGGGCAGGGATCCTGCTGAGAAATTCAGCCTTCTGACCGATGAACATTTCTGCACTAGAATCTAAAGATGCCTTTGGGTCCAGCATCACCAGTCCCATGACTCTTTACTGCCTTCCTACCCTCTGCTGTTGTTGATCCACCTGGTGCCTTTTCCTCTGCTTCTTACACTGCTGGGGAGCAGATCCATAAAGGTCAGAGCCTCAGGCCTGAATTAGCTCCACAGCATCAAATGCATTACACCTCAGTAATGTGTTTGTTATGCAGCTCCTTTGACACTCTGCCACTTTGCACTTGAACTGAAGCTCAGCCCTGCCCAGGAGGAGAAACCAGAGTGGATGAGGCACAGCAGAGCCAGCTCCTGAACATTCCCAGAGCATCTTCCAAGGACATTTCCAAAAGGCTACTGATAACACTTACCGAAAAGTATGAGGTTATCTGGCCTAAGCCATCTCTACTGAAAAACAACCTGATGCAAAAGGGTGTCCAAGGCAGGCACTGGCCTGTTCAGGGACCACTTCAGGACAGTTGCCCCTGAGGGTGGTGAAAATGATCCTTTTTTCCCTCCTGTCCCTGGAGCTGCTGCACTGTTCCAGTCACCTATTGCAACTCATCCAAGCTCAGTCAACTCCCACTCCCCCAGGCTCTCTGGAAAGGTTAGTGGTGCCTGCAGTTAATTTCTAAAAAGTCCATTATGCTATAATGAATCCCAAAAAGAGAACAGCAGCTCTCTCTGTACACCAGCTCAATTCTGCATTCCTGGTCCATGCATTAAAACTTCCTCTCCTCTCACAAAGTGATGACTAACCTATGTCTCAAAGCCTGAGAGAGCACATCTAATCTGGTAGTGTTACTGCTGTTGTTTGTTCATATTAAGCACACTATTCTTACTAAGCTATTTGTGCTGAGTCTCCTGAGAGAGTGCTGCAGGGTAATCATACGTATGTAAATCCAACTTCCTTTCATGCACTTTAAATGCGTTGCCTTTTAGAAAACAAAGGGGCAAGGGGGAGTGATGCAAGAGGGACTTCTGCAAAACCAGGGGATGCTTCCTAGATGCTCACTTCTCACACACTCCTATCTGGGGATTAGAAGCATGGTAAGAAAGAGTCTGCCAGCTTGTTTGCTAGACTAAGAGGTCTGCTGAACAAAAAAAAAAACCAAAAACCATAAACCACAAACCAAATCAACAAATCCAAACAACTGTAACCCAAACTGCAGGGTTTCAAGAGAGCTGAAGTTGGCCACTCTTAAATGGGATCAGCTCAAGTCGACTACCGGTCCCCCTCTGGTGGCCAACCAGCCGCAGTCACCTTCTGACGGCAGAACAGGGCTGCCACATGGCCTCCTGTCCCTGCACCGAGGGAAGCATCTCAAGCATCCCGTAGCCAGGGAAGCACGGCTCTGCTCCGAGGGCTGTCAGGCAGCAAGGCTTCAGAGCACGGAGCTGAGTCAGGGAGCAGGACACACCTGGGCACGAGAGGGGGATGTCACGGAAGTCTTCTAAAACCGAGAAGATTCATTACAAGAACAGCCAGCAGCTGCCCAGTCCCTCCACCTCGACAGCCTTAGGGCTATCTACAACTCAGCCCTTCCATTTTAATAGCAGTGCTGTGTAGCACCGGGATGCTTCATCTTGAAACAGGGCCCCATCGTGCACGGAGCTATGCAACATCTGGACACACAGAGTCCGTAGGCTCTTTGGGATGGGGAATAAGAAGGAGAGAAAGGACAGAAGATGGACAGGAAGCGAACGAGCAGAAGGAAACAAGACAGCATTGGTCAGCATAGGAAATAGCAGTCAGTGAGGTGCTCTCAATGGCTGAGCACAAAGGCAACCGTTCAATATCTTACTAGAAGATACCTAGGCTACATTTTTGTCCTATAATTTTTAGTTTCAGCAACGATGCAATTGCTACCGGTGTTTTGCATATTGTTGCCAACATAAAAGGGCCTAGGAGAGAGAAGGCTGAATACCTCTGCTGACTGCTCTAGTCACAGACAAGAAGAGGCTGCCAGTTTCCCTAGGTGGGAGTCTGAGTCTGTTTCAAACCAGCAATAAAGGCCTCTGCAAATCTGAGCTGGCCTCTATACAGCAAACCACTTCTTCAGACAAATCTGAAACCCTCAGAGCTGGTTTCAACCTCCTCCAAGAGGACTGCAGAGAACTGTGTTTCCTTGCATTTCTTCACCCACTGTTGTAAAAGCAGCACTATCTCATCTCAAAGCAACCTCACGCTTCAGCTACTGGAGCACAAGAAAGCCCAAAATGGCTATTCCTTCTGAAGGAGATTTCTAAACTTACTCAGAAAACTGAATGAGTTTACAGGCCTTCAGTATCATGTTTGCATTAATCCCTAAATTAAGAGACACGTATGGGACAACACACAGCTTATAAGAGAATTGCTTCAAGAGGGAGAGAAGAATTTGGTTTTGGCCACTGCAGAGTCACTAAAACTACCTAAACTCACTCTGGCCTTCATGTACCTCAGAGAAAACTGTGAAGCAGCCATAGGACAATTCCAGTTTCTCCATCCCTAACAAGGTACAAGAGCTCTGCTTCCTTTGTCTGTATTCATTGCAGCTTTATACCAAGACAGAGAGGCTTGGCTCTTGGCCTCATTCCCCACTTCCAACTCTGTGTACAACTGCCCACGCCTCAACATACTTTGTGGCATGCCATCCCTGCAGAAGGGTAGCTGGAAAAGACTGATCAGGAATTCTGGGTGAACTTCAGCTACAGCTGCTTTTTTTTACTGCAAAAGAAGATAGCAAATTATGTCTAAAAATGAACACATTCATGCAGTAACACCTCTCCTCCTACAATCAAGTTTCATGCTCTGGAAAGCAGAGATTAAGGTTTCTCACGCATTCAGTGAAAAAAACCAAGAGTTTAAGAGGAAGATTCTAAAATCTCAGATTCTGCACAGTACAGCTGATGCCAACACAGGCTGAGGTTCTGGTCAACTTTGCTGTTTCCAATAAGATCTTTTATAGGTCCTGTAATCATATGTTCAGACTCTTTCTATGATCACGTGCCAGGTCAGTCAGACACAAGATAGTAGCAGAACAGCCAAAACCATAGAAAACATACTAATTCACTATGGGAACCAGGAGTTACAGCCTGGTTCAACTGAACAGCTCAGCTATCAAACTGTGAAAGCAAGTAGAGACCTTATCTAAACCAAGCATCATTTTCCCATGTAGGTATATGAAGAAATTAATTCTCTGTAGATCCATGGTTGAGGCAAAGCAGGCTAAGCAGAGGAATTGAATGCACAAAAATCCAGTTTCCCGAGCAGCGTATCTTAATACAACTCAGGTGAAGTGGCTGTGTATGGAACCAAGGATCCCAAGGTATCAGGCAACTCTTTGCTATTGCTGGAGAAACAAGCTGGGGCATGCAGGATTCCAGCATGAAGTACATGGGCGTGATTTCTCTCACAACCCCAAGTCCATGCCAGGTGCCAGGAAAAAAAATGGAGGCTGTGGAGTCAGCAACAGGTCACTGTCACTACTCCCTCTCCAAGACATCGCAAGAAACTAGTGATCAGGATGGGCAGTGTGGGCAGCCACATATCATGCATCCTGCAAAGAGAGGCAAAAACTTTAGAACTTACTTCATGCAAAAGTAATCCAGCATGCTGAGCTCTCTCCTTCACACTCAAACAGATAAAGTTTCTGAAAGCTCCAGCCTCAGCTTGGCCCCCCTCCCATGAGTTGAACTGGTCATGGCATGTAAAGACATGTCCACATGGCTTGCTTGTGTATCATTTTGTTCATGCCAGGTCTGCCGGCAAAGTTATCCACCTTTCAGTGCTCTGACCCCAATTCCAGCAGCTCTAGATTCACAACCTCTGATTTCCAGGGGACACTGGAACTTCAGTTTCTGTATTCTTCATAAGGCTCCCTAATCTCTGAGTCCAGCATAAGACAACTTTGTTGCCACAGGAGCTTGTAAATAATACCGTGACCCAACACACTGCTAGAAGCAATCCCCAAGACAAACATGCTCTACTCACTGTCTTCTTTAGCTAGTGCTCATGGCCTGAAAGCCAGAGCCAACACTAGATGCTGGTTTCATATGTGAGAACATCTGCCTAGATATACGGTGGAGAACACACAGCCAGCCACTGTTTACCTGGCTGAGGGCAGGCTAAATCTTCGTAGCTCAGGAAACAGTGTTTCGTCATTTCACAGACAGAAATGTTAATGGCCATAGAATCATGTTGCAGAATCTTCTCAAGTTTTAAAGTTAAGATTTTAATCCTTAAGGTGCAAAGGACCCAAATGCCCCCTCTTCTCCTAGGCTTCATCTAATCCTCCTGACAGTACAGTGAAGCATAAGCAGTACAAGTAAGTACCTGCAGCTCAAAGAGTCAGGTAATGCACAGTAAGGTGAACAAGTAATTGCACTAACTGCATTATTAATTTACATAAAAGAGTTTTTAAAATATTTTCTGGCACTACTAGCTGCTTCAGACCATTTTCCAGCCTACTTCAGGCACCAGTGAGGCTTCACTGCAGGCCCCAGCCCAGACTCCTGTCTCTTCCCAAAAATTCTCTCCTGCCTTTTCCCAAAGGGTCCTGGCTTCAGTCATGCATCCTGATAGGCTGCAGGTGGAAAACCATCCTCTCCCCGATGCAGCAGACCTCTGTCAGACACCTGAAGACCTGGAGAGGCCCCTTGCCCACAGATAGCACCAGTTTGATTCCCTCTGTAAATCCCAGAAAGAATGCTGATCTGAGAAGGCAGCATTTTTAAAATATTTTATTTATTATACAAACTATTTACAAAATCAATTACTACAACCACAGGCTTCCAAATTTTGGCTGAACTCTGCCAGAAATTCATCAGAGGGAACTAGTATTTGACCTGTATCATCTACAGCTCCTGGTGTCTAAAAACATGCAACATGGCCTGCGGGTACAGGCTGAAGCCAGGCCCTCTGCACCTCAAAGCAGTTTCAGGAAACACAGAATCTGTCTAAGATGGTATCGGGATCCCAAGGATTTCTACAGAAGAGCCTCTATTAAGTGGGAATAAATAAAGGGCAAAAAAGAAAAGTAACGAGCCTCTGCCTGAAGTAACATAGCGTAGAGGTGACCACAGCACATCCCCATTGCCAGCATTAGGGGCAGCATCAAAAATGACTGTACTGGGAAATGGTGTAAAGCCAGAGATGAGTTTAGAAATATTGTGATGGATCTCAGCAACATGGGACCAGCTAGGGACCTGTGCAAACAGTGAGGATGGGTCTAGTTGACCAAGAGCACCCGTCACAGTTCTGACCGCACTTGTGTTAAGAAGAAAATCCTTGGCATCTTCACAGCTGCTGGGAAGCGTGAGGTGCTGGCTGTAATGAATTAGAAGCATTTAGGAGCTCTTTCCAGTAAAGGAAGTCTGCCCAATGGCCAGCTACTTCATCTCCAGAATAAAAAAATGCCAGCTCAAGAGAAGAAGGGAGAAGATTCCTGAGGAAGATGTCACTGTCAGAGCTGGCCCATAGTTACAGGGCTGAAAACATCCTCAGACAGCTGGGACTACAAGACAAGGCTGAAACATGGAAACAACACCAAGCCTCCCAAGAAACTGGAGTTAAGCTGAGCACTGCCACTTCCTCTCAGTCCCTGGAGAAAGCAGTGAAGTGGTGTCTTGGAAAACACAGAAGCTGTAACTCTACTACCATGAAAGTCATCTGCAGTGTAAAGAAAATGGTACCATACTCTCCACCCAAAGCAGGTCAGAGCTTTGCAGAATGCAGCCTGCACTAAAAAAGGGAGAACAGCCACTATTAACGTGATCTGTCAGAGCATAAGAGTGGCAACTCTCAAGCTGGCAGCCTCGCAGCACCTCGGTGCCAGTGAGGGAATAAATTCACAAGGCAAAGAAATCCCCCTGAGTAGTCTCCATGTTCAGCTGACTGCTTTTTGGCACCAAAATGGCTTATTTTTTTCTGTACAGAAGTAACACGCTCAGCCCAAGAATGACTAAGATGCTGTCTTAAAAACATTTTCTAGATAGAGAATATTTCCCCCAAGTTCCTAGTCAATTCGACTAAGCTATAATTGAAAAGCACAGACAGTTAAGTTAAAATATCAATACTGTGCACAAGTCTGACTGGATCGGCCTGAAGACAGCAGAAGGGGACTGAAGAGGATGATGTGACTTTTATCCAATAGGGTGTTCTAAAATTAGCTCAGGCATGCCAGTCTGAAACTCCATTCTGGAAGAACTCCAGCAATTCCATAATCCAGTGAAAGCTTACATTGCAGGTATAAGCAATGCAGATTTCTCCCACTTTGACTCCTGTATGCCTTTGACTTGAACTGTCTAAGGGACTGCTGAAAACAAAGAACTTGAATTTTGCTTCACTGAAGAACTCATCAAGATTCCCAGATTCCCCTTCCTTTTATTTCCCTGGGAAGGGCTGAATGGACTGCCAACTACAACAGACCCCGATCATAAACTTCTCATGCTGGTCTGCCCACTCTTCCCCCCACAGGCCAGACAATGGTGGGTGCAGGCTGTTGAGTGGTCACTTGAGTGAAGTTCTAGTTAGCATTTTGTGCTGGAAAGCCAACAGCACTGAATGGAACAGGAGGAAAGAAGAGATGAAGAAAGAAAGTAGGAAGAATGGAAAGACAGAAATCTAGCTGCTCTCCAGGCACCAGCAACTCTCTGGACACTCTGTCTGAAATGCAGTAGAAAAAGAGAAAAGTCAGGCTGCTGCATGATAGAGGTAGAAGCCAAGACATTGTGGGATTCTGGGGCAGAGGTACCATGTTCTGCCCAGTACCATCACCCCAACAACAAATGCAAGCCCAGTGCACACTGTAGCTGCTTATTGATCTGTCGCTGTTACTACATAACATACATACCCTGAAGGTGAATGTGGGATAGGCATTGGTGCTCAGCCTTGAGGGATCACACTCATGCCCATACTCTCTCTCCTGAGGAATGGAAAAGAAGGCAAGGGCATGGAACAGCCTCCTGTGCAACATCAACTGTCAGAAACATTCAATGGAGGAGAAACTCCTCTTCCAGTTCATTTGCAGAGGCTCATTACCAGCTTCTGCTGCTGGACCCTGGTGGAGGTAGTACAGGATCACTGTCAGGGCCAGCACTTGTGCTCCGATGAGATTGTTCTCCCCTTTGTGTTACTGCCTCCAGCGCACACTGCCCATTTTTCTCTGTGGCACACGCGACAGCAGCATCCAGAGCAAGATGGAGAAGGAGAACCAGAAACCCTTCTGGGTCAGGTGCTGAAAGGATGGACAACTGTACACTCCTCACCAGTCACAGTGAGATGAGCTATCAGGGAGCATCACTGGGGGAGTTGAGCCAAGACATGGGAAGTTACTAAGGCTTCCCATGAGCCAGATTTCCAGCAGAGCTCCATGCTGGTCTTCCCTCTTCCTCCTAGAGAGCTACAATAAAGGCAGCTCAGCAGATCTCCTGCACCTCCCTGTCACTTCTGCTTATGAACTTCATCTTCTCACAGAAGGATGGGTGTACAGGATACATGGAAATCAAGTGCAATATCTCCTTGATGAATGCACCACAGTCCTTTTGCTGTTTCACATTGAACCAAATGGAGAATGAGGAAAAGGGAAAAGATGAGCTCTTGATGACATATTTGGGATACAGAAAGGCCACATGACATCATCTGAATGACAAATTCCTTTACATGAAGTCTTTACTCTGCCTCCATTGCCCATATGAAGGGAAGGAGAACAAGCAGAGGATTGAACTGGCATCTTGCCACGAAGAGCCAAGAGGCTAAGCGGTCTCCTGGAAAGGGGAAATCACAGCATGCCAAAACCCTCACAACCCTCGCTGATAGCTAGTTGCAGCATCTTGTGCACTTCTTCATAGGAGTCATAAGTAGGGAGGCACAGCTGGTTAAAACTGTAAAACAAAAGAAAAATTCCATTCAGACTAGATTTGAGAGGGAACCATCCCCATCAGCTGCTTTTAGATGGGTTTGCATAAGCATCATATACATTACATGACATACACTGCTTGCCCACCACAACTGGCTGGTGTCGCTCCCAAACGCACAATGCGGAAAGTCCCACCACCCCAGGATACTTGCCAAGTGTGGGCTGTCGGCAAAGTACTGTGAGTTGGAGCTGCAATGATCTGGAAAGATGGACAGAGTGCAGCAAACCCTCCTGGGGGCAGCTGGGAGGAACCAGTTGTGAACTGCAAAAGCCTGGCCAGCTCTTCCTGTGTGAAACTGGAGACCACAGTCCAAAACCACCTCATGACCTGTTAAGAAACAGGGAACATAAAGACAGGTTCAGCCAAGGAAATCAAGTAAGCACATTAGCAACTTCCAAGAAGATCAGTCAATTGCCCTTGCAAGCAAGCGCTCTACTAATAGTTAGAACTGTTTTGTTTTACCAGGGTGACACATAGAGGCAAGTATTATATAGTTTCTAATCAGTTAAGAGATGTCCCATGCTCCTATCTCCCACCAATCCTTTCCCTTAAAACAGAAAGGCTTCTTCTGCTTCTGCTCTCCCCACAGAGATTTTTAGAAATATCTGCATAGGCAATGAGGTAGGTTTACAATGCAGAAAACTCATTTGCTTCTTGCACTATGCTAATTTTTTCACATTCTCTGGTACTTCTGCAGGAAGGTGGAATATCTCAGTGTTTACAGACAGAAACTTTTATTCCCATTCTCTTTTCATCTTGGGTGTTTTGGCAGCTTCCATTATTTTCTAAATGAAGCTGCTACTATTCCCAGACCTGTCCCACTGAGAAATGTAGGAACGGATGGGAACCCATCAGAGGGTACAAATTTAAGCTACTACATCAGTAGTCTTCATCACAGCACTGAATTCCAAATACTACATGTGGGCTGCAAACATTTTTTTCAAGCATCTCTTAGAGATAAGTACATCACCACGAACATCTTTAGTAGCAATAATTCCCACCAACTCCTCCTGATTCCCTGCTGAACTGTTCTTAATTAGTGCTTTGTTGGATTTTTTGAAAGAGACCACTGCTGACGATTTTTACTTGCTGGTATCTGATTAAGCATCATCTCTAGTCAGCCAAGCTGAAGGATCACTCTAGGGAGAAACATTATTTCACGATGTCTGCAGTCCTATCCTACCTGACCACTGAATTGTTCAGTTTGTCCTTCTGAAATCCTAAATTCCAACCAAGACATCTGTTCCCAGTTTATCATCTGCTGCAGTTGGGATAACTGGTTTTGACAAGTAGGAGAAAGAAACCCTTTAACTTACCTTTTCACGGAAGTGCCAAGATCCTCCTACCACTACAGCATGTGCCTTGAAGTCACAGACACTGATATCGCCAGTACCACACATAAGCAACTGAAAGGTAAGAGACTGCAGTCAGAAAGTCAGGAGCCCAGGAAACAAGGCAACAGCTACTGTGCAAGTTATGAACATTTTAAATGGGGAAGTAAAGGTAGAGATGCTTAGGAAGGCAGCAATTACCTCAAGCTCATTCTCATCAAAAATAGCCAGCAAGTTCTCAGGAACTAATTCATTAAGACCTGGAAGAGAAGAGAAGAGCCACATGTGCTATGCCCTGGGACATAAAGGCAGAGAGGAGCAGGGAGCAGGCAGCATGTTACCTTTCAGGAAGTGATCCACCTCCTCTCTAACCTGATTGGCCAGCCTGTACTGCGCAAGCAGATTTAGATACAAGATTTTGTTTTCATTCGTCACAGGTACTTGAGCCCCTCCTGCCACCAGTTCTACCACCTGAAAACATAAGAACACTTGACCTGAGTGTGATCAGCAGCATTCCCCAAACCTGAACGTCCAACCAGAAAAAAAACAAGGAAGGAGCTACTGCCCTGAGTAAGCTCAATTTTCTGGGGCACGTAGCAGAGTTCTTGGTTCCCGTTGCTGCAGGCATTAGGAGTTAAACTGTCCCACCTTCAGGAACTGCCTTCCTCACCTTCTCCAGCTGTCCTGTTTTGCTATACTTCTCTTCAGCAAAGACCAGATCCATCTCACTCACATCATTGTTCAGTATAAAACACACTTTGGATTTATAGAATTCTGGGTCATCCGTTTCAAAGTACTGTGTGAAAGAATAAGAAAGCAGAGACATGGAGGGAAGAACAAAAAAAAAAACCCCATACATTGCTAACGAGGACTCTGGGTCTGCTACTACACCAGCATTCAATCTCTTCCCTGACCAACACAGGCTTCAGACAAGGTTGGGAAGCTTTACCTTGTAATGCATACGAAGTCCTATGATCTGAGCCAGGAAGGATCGCGTGAAGCGAGCTCGAACCAGTTGTTTGTAAGCACCTCCCAGAGAGGATTCATAGAGACACTTTCCTACCAGGCGGCCTGCAAATTCATATACTTTGAGTCGTAAATATGTGGGACGCCCTGGATTTGGATGCACCTGCAAAGAGGAGACAAAATTAAATATCTAAGTATTGGTATCCAGTCCAACTAGCACAAATAGCAAATATGGGACCAGTTCAAGTCACGGCATCTCTCAGGTTGTCCAAGGAGCTTTAGTGCAATGTCCTCAAAGCCAAGCAATAGAAATAAAATGCCTGCCTAGGAAGAATACAAAATGTTTCACATGCACAGGCAAAAAGCCGTATGAGAGCAGAAATGGATTCTGAAACATTCAGAACCAACAGAACCTCTAGACACTCCGATGCCACCTCCTCTTGCCCAAAAATCCAGCCTTCCCTGCTGACTGTCCACCCTCTACTGTTCATCCAGACAATTCTTTGACATTTCAATGGGTTAAGATCATTAAGCAAAGCTTTGAGAAAGGCACCGGAAGTGACTATGCAGGCAAGCTAAAGAATGGGTAAGGTTCCATACCATTTAATAGCAGCATTGTTTAACCATCAGCATGTCAATGTTCACATTTCTGTGCATTTGGCATAGGAACTGCAGACTCACCAAGGCCTGGTTGTTATCACTAAAGCGGGTAAACAGTTGATTGGTGGTATCAAATAATGCCTTACAAATGAGCTCAAACCACTCTCTGCGTGGACCTCCCCAGTCCAGAGCTACAAGATAAAACAAGCTTGGTCATCCGTGGGTCATCAGTTCGAGAGTTTCTTGCATGCTGCTCAGTATTACCTGACATAGGAGTTCATTACAGTGAACAGCTACATAGCAAAAAGGCAGTAGACAGGGACTGCAGAACTCTAGGTTCTGCTCCAAACCTAGTCAGGCTTTTTTAGTTTGTCTGTATTTTTTTTTAGGGGGAAAGGGGTGGAGTTTACATAAGGCCTCAGGTTCCTATGTACGTATAGAATAGCACCAGCAGAATAATTCACTAACATCTGTGAGAAAAAGAGCTGGAAATCCAAAAGGATGGACTTACTAAAAGAAACCAGCATTTCAGATTAAAACTACTCCACCATCATTCCTTTTGCTTCCTCCTCATATATATTCCTAGGATAACTCACCTTCTTCATCCTGAAAAATCACTTCAAAGTTTTTGCTCCAGTCAGAAACAGAAAAATTTCGTGTTGCTTTAAAAGACTGAAAAAAAGAAAAAGAAAATAGCAGCAGCCATTACTGCTTGGCACCCCATAACCAATATGCAGTCTTGCACATATGACTGGGCAATTTAGGCAACACAAAAAACCAATAAGAAGTCTAGTGCTATAAAGTATAAACGTAAGAATTAGAATGCCTAAGGTCTAATTCTTATTTGTCCAAAGCCACAGAAGCCAGTTCCTCATTTTCTGTTATGAGATGCATTATCCATATAAAATACAGTTCATCTTAAAACAGTGTGAGGTCTTAGACAGAAGCATCCCCCTCAAGGCTGCAGTACAGCATTGTTTGAAGTATTACAATGCCTGTGGGAAGGAGCAATTTCTGTAAAGCACTCTCAGCCCACGAGTTAGATTTAAAATTGGAATGTTTCAAAGAGCACCAGAAAATAGCTTGAAAAGAATCACTGAGTTCATACTTTGAGCAAGTCACGATGCAAAATAATAATAAAATATCTTAGGTGTCTAGAACTTCCTGTGCCCCAATTCTGGATTCCAGTTAAAGAAAATTAAAAAACTACACGGCAGTCCTCAGTCATACAGGTACTTTTGGCTTAACTTATCTTTAGATAGGGTAGAGCATTATGCTAGTCACACCGCTGGGCTAAACATATTGGTCACATTCATTGTGCCTATCAACCTTGGTCACTAAAGCTTATATTATGATGATGATGATGATGATGATGATGATGGCACTGGATTTATTTTGTCTTACTAGGCTCTAACACCAATGCTCAAGACAATGCAGGAATTTCCAAAATAGTAGGAAAAAACAGACATGAAAATACTGTTTAGAAATGAAGTCATTTTGTAGCAAGCTATTAACTGAAACATAATCTCATAAACACCGCAAGCTGGTACATATAGAAAATATTCCAAAACACAGATTTACTGAGTGTAACTCAAGGGAAATCCCAGCCACTCCTGCTTGCCCCAGAAATGTTCTCTTCCATCTTTATTACATTACTGTTACGAGACACATGTGGAAACAATAAGTCAGGATGACTGCCTCCCATGCATACACAGTATTGAGAATGTCATTTAAGAACCATATAATATGAATGACTAAGTTCCATTTTGGAAACACAACAGCTCAGGTCAGAATTGGTGAAGACTTAACTTAAGGACTCTATAGAATATTCTATTGTCACTCTGAACCACTACTAGTAGCCTGCTGGTGCAAGAGTTTTATGCATGCAGCTCAGTAACATCTGAGTTGACAGCTTATCTCACTGAATGTGTCTGTGCCATAAAAACAGCAGATAATGACTCAGGACTTTGTGTTATGCTCCCAAATCTGGTCCAGGTAGACAGTCTCTCTCAGGCCTTAGGCTCCAATGTAAAGTGGAGCCTGAGGCCTGAGTAGAATCAGCAGATTTCCTGCTTTTACAGGCTATGCATTCATTTCTAGAATCACAGAATCAATGAGGTTGGAAAAGATCTCTACAATCATTGAGTCCAACCTTTGACTGATAACCACCTTATCAGTTAGACCATGGCACTAAGTTCCACGTCCAGTTGAACACTTCCAAGGATGGCAACTCGATAACCTCCCTGAGCAGTCCATTCCAATCTTTAGCAACTATTTTTATGAAGAAATTCCTCCTGATGTCCAACCTGTCCCCTGGCAGAGCTTGTGGGTATAATTTACCCTAGACATCTCTCAAGGCTTCATTTACTCTGTGACAAGTTCCTTAAAAATTTATCAGAGTTGAAGTTGCCTAACTATCCAAGAAATCGATTAGATCTTGCTACCTGTAGAGAAGGAATACAGCATTCCACCTGATAACAAACCAGAACACAGAGGAGCTACTTGGCTTTTTTTTTTTTTTTCTTTTTTTCATCTCTGGAAAGCTGTCTGCTGGCATCTGCCTTGAAACAGAAGGACTAATAATTTTTAGTATGGTGGCCCTAGCACATTCCAGTTTAAATTTCCTTAGGCACTTAGCAGAAGGAAAAGGAAGGAGGAAGCACTGAGCTTAAGTAAAGTGACTCACCGACTCCAGCAGACAGTGACGGCTGACCTTCAGCGTGACCTTCGAATGAGGTCTTTTCATGTGCACCTGACGTAGCTCTCGCTGAAAAAAGTTCACTTTGTCTTGGAAGGTTTCAGAGCCTCCTGAGAATAATGATAATTTGAGTCATGCCTGAGCTGTCAGCACCTCAAACATCTAGACAGCATTCCTAAGATTAACTGCACAGGTCAGCTTAACAGCCCAAAGGTGCATTTATTACAGCAAGGTTTGGAGACAGAACTCTCAAGGCAGTTTGCAGTTAGTCTTGCTGATATTCATACTCACAGGTGCACTTTCAAAGAGCCTGACAGAGAAGCTAAGCTGAAAAGGAACAGCTGCCAAAGTACATTCACTGGAAGCACCAACAGGAACATAGCACGAGACTCCAGGAATCAGAGTTCTCATCGGAAGTTATTCAGTGCTGGCAGTGTTTATTCCCCAGGGAAACAAACAGACTCAAGTGCTAACTTCCTGACTACTGTACCCACCTCACTGCCCCTTTACCTATGTTTTTATGCAGAGAGCGAATGAAAGTGGCTGCCAAGATGTTCCTCTCCTTGCAGCTGAGCTCCACAGGGGGTTGGATCCCATCATCCACCACCAGTGTCAGTAATTTGTGCACAGGATCAGGACCAAGGTATGAAAACTAGCAGCAAAAAGATGCAAGAAAGGGTAAACCCATCATGCAGAAGGCACAGTATGTTCAGTAGACGGAGCAAAACCAGCTGTGCTCTAAGACTTTTTCTGCTCACCCGTGCATATGCAGTTAACGGGAACACTATTTCAAGCATGAAGACTCCAGTTAGGAGGCTGCTTCAAACTTCACACACTAGCATAAGGGCTTAAGTGGACACAATCACAGCACTTTAGCAAGGTTATGAGGAAAATAAAATGAAAAATGCAAAGGAATCAAGATTCTGCCTAGCATTGGGACAAAAGGCAGGAAGGAGCTATAAGACTGCCTTCTATTCAGAAATATTAGCAAAACCTAAGCACTGGGAGGGAATTAGATCGTTGAATTGTACACCACAAAATATTGTTTTGTAGGTGGAAGCCCTTCTCTCCAAAACGAAAAAAAAAAGACTGTCATTCATAAGGACGACAAGCTAACAACACGGAGGTGCAGTGACAGGTACACGGAAAGAGGCTCACCTTTGTGCCAGGACACACTCTAAAGGTGAAAAGGCGCCATGGAATGATCTTCAGGTAAAATTCTTTCACTGAGAATTGCTGAGTAACCACAAGGAAAAGAAAATATTACATGTCACACATCTGTTAAGGGTTGTCTCTGAAACATATGAGGCAAAGGACAGATCCATAAGGCTAGACCTCCCTTCAACCCCAGGGACAGGGATCTGCAACATTTGGCACAATACATAAGAGTCTTTAAAGCTCCACAGAACTGTAAGCAACTTGTCAGTAAGACTTCAGTGCGTGCATTTATGACGCATGTGGGATGCCAGCATGACACAGATTTTACAGCAGTAAGCCATTGTGTTCAGTAGAACATCACCAGTCTAATTGGATAGTAATCTTAAGTACGCCTGAGAAGCCGAATTCAGGACATGACTGTAATGCACTGACAAAAAGGTTTTGGTAAAAGTCATGCTAACAGACTACTAATATTAATCCCTAATTTTCACAATAATTTCAAACATCTTTTAAAAAGCACTTGCTAAATCCACAAGATTTGCAGAAGTTTCTTCTCACAATGTATTTCTGGCAGAACAAAATAACTAACTGTGGAACTGCTGCCTTCTGGAGAGCAAGTTAAGATGAAATTTTAACATCTTTATACAAAACGGAACCATTTCCTGCACAAGCCTGTTCTAGTTGCAATTACTGGAAAAACTGACAAGCAGTATTTCTCCAGAAACAAACCAAATGTGAACAACAACCTCTTAAAAGAAATAACAGCATAGTAACAGTTTTCCACTGTTGCTATTTATATAAAGAGAGATATCCAGGGAGACATTACGAAAGCATCAGAATCACATTAACAACTTTGGCACCTCGAGGGAGCTAGCAACAGTACCCACTTCTCATGATCTGCTTTACCAAGCAATGCAATAGAAAAGAGTATGAAAGTCCAAAATGATACACCAAGGATGAAAGGATTCTGAACTCATGAGGACACAGCATTCATTCCCAAAGACAGTTCTTACAGCCACATGCATCAGAAATTCAGAAATCTCTAGCAGCACACTGCATCCTACAAATGTTTCACAGCCCTCTTTCTCCCTTTGGCAGGAAAGCAATTCCTGTATTAGTCTTTCACTTTTATATTTATCATTGCATTTTTCAGAATGCATTTGAATAGGTAGATTATCAAAGTAAATTTTAATTCATTAGTAGATTTAGAGGAATTTTCCTTCTAGTTTCCAAATGCTCTTAGGCAATAATAAGGAGTAAAAGTTACTGTTAACATAGTGTTACTATAAGAGAATCTTTAGTTTCTCTTGACTTGCTTGAATCATGTTTCTTCTACCTATAAATCTACCTTTTGTCCTCAAACCATTTTTTTTCCTTTTCTTTTCAGTGAAACATTCCAGAAACAAGACAAAGACATAAAATCTGAGAAGCTGAGATTCTGTTAAATTTGAGTTTACAGGTATCAGAAACTGAGAATAGGAATTCGAGGTCTGACCTGACCAGAACAAAGGAACGGCAAACAGAATATCTACTGAGCAATCAATGAGAAAATTCCCAGTAGACTTTGGATCAGACCTGGAAAGACACAGTCCTGAAATTTCAAGACACATTTTCACATTATTCTCAGTCATGTGCTCCATGTTTGCCTTAGGCAAGCCTTTCTTTAACCAAATCTGAGGCACCTAAATCTGGAGTTAAAATACAGAGCTTGAGAAAGTCTTCAGTTGCAGCATATTTTAAACATGCACTCAAGAGCAGTAACTTTATGATATCTACCTTAGGTGACACGTAGCAGTACACTTTTTTAGGCTTCTTCACTTTCTCAGGAGTCTGGCTGTCAGAAGGAGAATCTTCATCTTCATCCTCGATTGCAGTAGAAGGACGGCGCTGGGAGGAGCTCAAGTGCATCGGTGGAAGTTGCCACTGACTGTTGGTATAACTAGGAGCATCATAAAGGTAGGCTTCAAAATAAATACTGACACCTGAGGTGGACACATTGCGTTCTACAATGTTCTTCTCATTCTCTGAGGGAAATAGATATGAAAGAGTCATGTAAATACTAACGGAGAACAGAATGAAAAAGAATATACTGGCTAGCACCAAATCAGTGACTATGACTTTAAAGAAAAGTCTATACATCCAAAGGAAAACCTGGTCAAGGGAAACTTTAATAAAGAGAACCCAGGATTGGGATGAGAAGATTTCACAATGGCAGTTTGTCTGTCGTGGTTTCACACAGTGACTGGTTAAAGGAAAAAGGCATACAGAACCTCTCTCTCAGAGCACCAGCCTGAAGGCATAGCCACTTGGCAGCCACATTGAAATCTGGCTCACTCCTGAAGAAACCAGGAATAATAGCATCATAAAACAAAATCCCACATAGGTTATGTGCAGTGTTTTTCATCCATATAACTTAACATACAATACATGACTGGCTCAGATGCCAACTACTAGCAAGCAATAAAAACTGCCTAATTTCCAAGGTAAATCTCCTGAAATAGGAGAAAAACACTTGCTTTTATCTGCTGATGACTCAGAGAGTATCAACCCTCAGAGATCTCCCTTGTTAAGCAGTAAATTCATTTACCTTAGTATTTTTAAATGAATACACTTCCCTTTAGCAATTAAGCACGGTTGGCCTGCGGGGAAGCCACTACTAGCTCTGCTACACGAAGTGTGCAAAGCACGTTGTAAGAGGACACCTGGAGAATGAGTAAGTCTTGACTCACCGCTTAGAACAATGATGTCAAAATCACCATTGCTTATGGGCTGGTTCTGGTAGGAGATGCAGGCATGGAAACACCCCCTACAGTGCAAGGTGAGTCGGAAGAGCACCTCGCAAGTCTGCCGATTGGACACCACAGACTTCTCAAACACCACATCAGAGCTCTCTTCTTCTTGAGGACCCAGCTAAACAGAAAACAAATAACTTGAGCTCTCTAGCTCACCTGCAGTCAAGCAGCAAGGGATGAGGTTGCACTCACCTCACGGATGGAGAGGCTGTAATTGTGCTCATCTATCAGTGACACAGAGTTGCTGGTGGGATTGTCATACTCATCTCTGGGAGCTATCTGCAGAGTGTGCTGCTGCCCACAGGTCAGCACCAGAGTGGAGAAATGGCAGACAATTTTGGTTTTGGAGGGAACCACCATTCCTGAAGCAGACAACAACAATTTAGAGTAAAACAAATTCCAAGGCGAAGCTACAAAAAACAAAAGAAAAGCAACTAGGGACACAATACCCTTGAAAATGGATCAAATCTAAACATATTCGATGCTCCGGTATTCAAAACAGAGTATCTGAGCACTAAAATACATGGTGTAGTGCATAGTGTTTGTCTTGGATCAGAAACTTAATTCAATAAAACAAACCCAGTTACTAGTCCTCTAAAGAATGCTTTTTCCACCATTCTAATCTTCAGCTCAGGAACGTGCCCCCACCGTATATACAAAACACGATTTAGCTGACACCTAAGAAAACCTGCAAATGCAGTTTACCAAACAAACTTTACCCTGGAGTGTATTTGAATTTAATCAGAGCTTCCTTAGCAAGGATATCTTAGCAAGCTGTGTATCTATTCATAGTGCAATGGAACAGAGGTCCTTTCAATGAACATGAACATAAAACATAAAAGATGCCAACTGGAGTCAAAAAATCAAAAGTAGTAAGGAACAAATTTAAAACAGACAAAAAGGAAATGTTTTTAAAGAAGTGTATAATCAAAGTTATCAACTGCTCCAGGAGCTTAGAGGAATAGAGTGGGGTATTCAAAGGAGACAGAGTTAAATCACGACAGCATTTCCAATTCAGATACAAATAACTCAGTACTTTCACAAAAGGCATTCCCTGACTGCTAGATGGATTATCAAGAAGTTACTACAAAATGGAGAACATGACACAAGTGGTTAGGGATTGTAAGCAGCATTAATGACTTTTTCTGTAAGGCAGTTTGTTTTGCCACGTACTGGCAGTCACAAGTGTGTTTTACTCATGGGGCTATTGCTGGGATCTACACATGGCAGGAGGTAAATAGTGAAAGGTAATTTTTCCCTGTCACCTACCTATTTTAGCTGGAAACACATTTACCTAACTGCCTCCAATACCTCCAAATCTAGTTTGAATCATTAGAGGACCACTTAGACCTTACCTGGCTGGAACACCTTGTAGTAGGGGCTGTAGGCCACATTCAAGCCACCGAGTTTTACAGTAATCTCGTATCTCCCAGCTCTGCGCACAGTGAAGGCCACTTTCACCACATTGGAATTGGGCTCCTGAAGAACTTCCTGGGTTACAGGAATATCAATTGCTAACTCCACATGGCAGATGTGAACACGCAGCCCCACAGGCCGGTGAGCAGGGAAGGGTTGCCCATTTTTATAGAATAACTGCATGGGAAACAGAGAAGTCCAGGTCAGCAAAAATATGGAGTGCACAGAGGAAGTTGCCTTAGGGAAGGGCAAGAACCCCAGCTCAGCAAAGGAAAAATAATTAACAAACAACTTTGTCACACTGGCTGTGTCTCCAAAATGAACAGGGCACTGTCTTTTGTGCTGGGGTTCAAATGTGTGCCCTGCAAAGAACATGCCTCCAGGCATTTCCTGTCTGCACTGCTAGTGCAATATCGGAGCAGAAATCAAGAGAACCCACTGTCCAAAGGAAAAAAGTAAAGCCAGCAGATCTTGTTCATTAGTACAGCTAACCTCTGGAAAAGCTCTCACCAATTTGTTATAGAAAATAGTGTAAAGGAGATGCTGACCTAAGGAGCTGACCCAGTCTTTACTGCTAAGAAGTGTCAGCATGAAAACAACATGTTAGATAAGATCACAGGCTGTTCAATCACAGAAGTGATCTGCCAGACAACTTCAGAAGGTAACATACCTCGACCAATACTTCCTTACAAGGAAAGAATTACACCTTTGAAACCCTATGCATGGCTCTTCAACAGCCAGCAACTTGTAGGCCAGAGCCTCCCTGCCATCTGCAATCAGCCTGCAGACAGCAAAAAGGTACTATTATTCCCTGTTTGTAAGTTAGGGAGGGTGTGGGGCCTGAAGTACTTTGCATCTTGACTGTCAGTGAGAGAAATCAGCATATGCAACAGCTACTGTTGATGAATAAAGGGCTAAGCAAATCGGAAACAAGCATGAAGTGTAAGGGCACATTGCTGGAGCTGCCATGAGTGAGTGTCAGTAAGCTGAAGGGAATACATTCAAATAGCAGATACAGAACAAGTCCCTTTCCCCTCAGCAATTTTTCACTGCCTGCCCTGGAGTTAGAATTCTTCATTCACCATCAAGCAGAAGGGTTTTCCTCACCTTCCCAAGAGGGATGGGTATGGCAACCTAGCTGAACCTTTCTTCTTATTTTGATTACCGTCCTGGATGGGGAAGACGGGACAGAAAGATGGGCACATAAACCCACCAAAACCTATCCAAACTTTCTCCACATAGCTCCTCATCCATTTTATTTGTGTACTTGCCCCATTCCCCTAGACCTGGCCTTTAGGGATTGTAGGGAAGCAAGAGTTCTTGGCAGGCTTTTTCAAGTCAGACAGAAAAACAATCCATTTCGGAGGAATGGGGAGTGGCCATGAAACCTTACTGCTCTTGGGTTAGTAAAATGCCTATTCCCACGCTCTCAACTTCAGCTGCACAACCAAAAGATAGCACCAAGTCTGTTGAAGGCAAGGCTCAGCCCACTCACTTCCCAGTAAAGGAAGCAGTAGTCAGGACAAGCCTGGTCTCCTCTGGCTCTTCAGAGGATTCTACGGAGAGAGATATAAGACTTTAAGAAATGCAAGCCTGAAATATGCACTTAGAGAGTTCTGCAACACATTAACGGGGCAAAAGGCATATACAGATAGCTTTCCTACTCCTAACTTACATCTGGCTTAGCCCTCCAAAAAAACATTTGAAGAGCCCATCCCTAACTCAGACCTCTGTTCCTGCCCACAAAGCTGCATGGAAATGGAAACAGAAATATTGCCTTACATGCACTCGGAAGGCCATGCTATGGCCCACCTCATAGGGGTCCTTCCAATCCCAGGAGATTTTGCAGGACCGGGGATCCAAGTAGTTGCCTCGCACGTAGTCATAAATAGTTCGCTCCCCTCGGCGTTCCCGGTCCTCATGCTGAAGGAAGCTGACTATACGTGCGGCAAGCTCAAAGAGGAACTTAATGGTGAAGAAGAAAGCTACAACAAATACCGTGATCCCACCTGCAGCAAGGAGAAAACAAAGGTGGCTGCAGAAGCATGGTTGAGTCAGGCACTAAAATCCCCTCTGCATCAGCCCAAGATGCCTTTTGTTGGTGACATTCTACTCAACTGCAAATTAGGTGTTTAAGGCAGAAGCTATCGCATGAATATTTATGGTTTGTGTTATGCTACAAGTAAGGTTAGAGAATATCAAGTCCCTTAAAAGTCTGCAAATGACTGCAAATAAAGGAAATAGGCAAAGGTGCTACAGAGTCTCAAGTAAGGTTAGCAGCCATCCCAACAGAAGCATGGAATTCCCTTTGAGTTGCAAATTAGAACTACAGAGATTCCTTTAAGGGAAACAGTCATAAAACCATACAAGCCCTGCACATCACATTAAGGCTGGATTAAGAGGCATCACAGAGGCAACAACCCTCCACCAGTTCTTGAAAGAAAAAGTAAGGGAATGGCTCAGGAATTAGGTCAACGAAAGAACTTTAGGAACAAGAATGGTGGAGAGGCAAGTCTGCCAGGTGGAAAGCACAGTGTGGGGTGACAGTAACTTCATGTTTGTTAGGTAGACTCTGAACTAACATTAAATCAAAGGCTATGAAGAAACCCACCTAAAGCCTATTGAGAGGTCAACAAACACAGTGGCAGCCTTTCCTTCACTTACCAATAATGTAAAACATCAGGTCCCTTCGGTGAGACACACAGCCGAGGATCACAGCTGCATCTAGAACACAAAATAGGCCAAGTCCAGTCCAGTGACTCTTCCTCACATACACTGGCCTGAATTTATTCTGTGATTCCTCAGAAAAAATGCCTGTTGATCATCTGTCTTCCTCTCCAAGGACATCTCTAAAGCATTATTCCATAAGACTGTGAAATATGCAAACAGCACAGTATGCTACAGTAACAGTTCTCCCTCTGTCACAGATTCCAAATCAGATTCGGGGATCTACAAGAACAACATATTACCCTCTAAAACCAGTGAGAGCAGACTCTGAGTACTGCAGGAAGGAGCTATGTTTTGCAGGATGACCAACTTCAACAGCAGCAGCCAAAAGCCACTCATCCAAACTCTCACACCTACTTCCAAGTCACAAAGTTAACTTCTAGTCTGATATGAAAGCACATCTCAGTGCCACCACCAAAACAGATAGAAGCTGACCCTCAACCAGCAACCTTAGAAGAAAAACCTATGGAATAAGAGTTGTGGACAAGACCATCCTAATTTTTTTCAGAACAAACAAAATCCTTCTAGGGCAGAGCTGAATCCATTTTTTGCCATGCAAGTTCACTGCAGAATGTATTAATGCAGCTGGAAAACAGTTCATCTGTATTTTCGTACTCGCTTCTGCAAAGTGGATCCTCTCAGCTGAAACTGTCACTGATCAACACAAAATGTAAAACTCTGGGTTTGTACCCCATTAAGATTACAGCAGTTTTTAGAGACACCAATCTAGAATCAAGTTCTCACTGAGGGGACTGCTAAACAAACATGTAGTAAAAAGACCACACCCAGAACAACAACATGCTGTTTGGTTGATAAGACATAGCTGACAGATGGAAAAAGAGCAGCAACAAGGAACGTGTGTGGTAATTAGACAAAGGATTTGGCATACAGTAATGCATACAATATAGCTCGCCATGTCACCATTCAGTTAGTGAGAAGCTACATTGTGTATTCAAGCTTTTTTTCTTCTAAACAAACACAAAAGGGGAGTTATTCATCAGTCATCTCAACAGCAACAACGGACATCAGCATGCAGAAAGTTTAAATGAGGTATTTCTCTCTAACAATAGCCATGACTTTCTAGCCTTGCAAATCCCCTCTGCTGGCCTCAGCAGACAGTCCATCCCTTCAACCAAAGAGCAATCACATACCTTTACACGAGTGCCCATGTTCTAAAAGCCGTAAGGAGGGTACCCATTCTTCAGCATCCTTCCTCTTTGTGCCCAAAACTGGGACAAACATCAGCAAAAAGAGGCCATAGAGAACATTATCACAGAAAGAGGAATTCTTGGAACTTGCATCACAGAATCACTGCTGAAAGGTAAGGACCTGAGCACAGTAGTTTTTTCCTCTTTGTGGAAAAGAGTTGTCCTGCAGTGCTGTTCCCTTTAGCCTGCAATTAGCTAGCTTCCCTGGAAAAGTAAAAAAAAGAGAGAGAAAAGTTAGATCTCTCTACTGTTGTGGATAAGTCTAGCAAGCAGAAACACGTGAGAGGTGTAGGACGCAAGAGCACAACTAGACGTCAAATCCGTGAGAGGCGCTATGAAGGTATTGCTGTTACTGAGGTGCAAGGCTTTGCCATACCCTCAACCTCCATCTGTCATAATCTCATTTCATTATATAACCCCCTGAAACTAGCAGGTTCAAGATGGAACAAAACACATCTTTGTCTCCATAGGTTTCATTATGCTCACAGGTTTCATGGAGCAGCTAAGAACCTGCATGCCATTCATAAGGAGCATTAAGGATGGAAGCAAGGACTGGTAGTTTAGGAGGAATACAGAGAGCTTCTCTCAGCAACCAGGGATCAGGTTAGAAAAGCTAAAGCCCTGACAGAACTAAACCTCAACAGCGATGTCAAGAGCAACATGAAAACCTTCTATAGGTACACTGGTGATAAAGGAAGACGAGGGAGAATGTGTGCCTTCTCCAGAAGGAACAGGAGACTTGGTTACCTAGAACAATGAGAAGACTGAGGTACTCAACAATTTTTTGCCTCAGTCTTCCCCAGCAAGTGCTCCAGACACATCACCCAAGACAAAGGCAGGGACTGAGAGAATGAAGAACCACCCACTGTACAAGATGATCAGGTTTGAGGACATCTAAGGAACCTGAAGGTGCACAAGCTCATGGGACCTGATGAGATATAGCTGCAAATCCTGAGGTTACTGGCAGAAGAAGTTGCTAAGCCACTATCCATCATATTTGAGAAGTCATGGCAGACTGGTGAAGTTCCCACTGACTGCACAAGGGAAAACACAACCCCCAATTTTAAAAACAGAAAAAAGGAAGACTCTGGGAACTATAGGCTAGTCAGTCTCACCTCAGTGCTTGGCAAGATCAAGGATACTGGGAACTATGCTAAGGCATATAGAAAATAAGGAAGTGACTGGTGACAGCCAACATAGCTTCGCCAAAAGCAAATCATGCCTGAAAAATTTGGTAGACTTCTGGCTACAAAATGGCAGAGTTACAGCAATGGTGGATGAGGGAAGAGCAACTGACACCACCTTGCATTTGACACTGTCCTGCACAACATCCTTGTCTCTAAACTGGAGAGACATGGATTTGATGGGTGGACCACTTGGTGCATAAGGAATTGGATGGATAGTTGCACTCAAAGAGTTGTGGTCAATGGCTCAATGCCCAAGTGGAGACCAGTGACAGATGGCAATCCTCAGATGTCAGTACTGGGACCAGGGCTGTTTAACATCTTTGTCACTGACACGGACAGTGGGACGGAGTGCACCCTCAGCAAGTTTGCTGATGATATCAAGCTGTGTGGTGCAGTCAACAAGCTTGAGGGAAGGAATGCCATCCAGAGGGACCTTGACAGGCTTGAGAGGTAGACCTGTGTGAACCCCATGAAGTTCAGCATGGCCAAGTACGAGGTCCTGCACGTGGGTCTGGGCAATCCCAAACATAAATACAGGCTGGGTGGAGAACAGATTGAGAGCAGACCAGAGGAGAAGAACTTGCGAGTTTTGGTTGATGAGAATCTCAATATGACCTAGGGCTGGGCAATCATCAACAGTAGGAACTTAAAGAGACAAGTGCCAGATTCTGAACTTGGGATGGGGCAGCCCTGGATGTTTATACAGACTGGGGAATGAGGGGCTGGAGAGCAGGATCACGTAAATGGACCTGAAGGGCCCGATCAACGGCAAGCCGAATATGAGTCAGCAGTGCCTGGCAGCCAGAAGGGCCAACCGTGTCCTGGGGGGCATCAGGCAAAGTATCACCAGCCGGTCAAGGGAGAGGACTGTCCCACTCTGCTCTGCACTGGTGTGGCCTCACCTTGAATACTGTGTGTAGTTTTGGGTGCCACAATATAAGAAGGATATAAAGTTACTAGAAAGCATACAAAGGAAGGCATGAAGATGCCACCCAGGTGAAGAGTCTGGAGGGGAAGCCATATGAGGAATGGCTGAGGTCACTTGGTCTGTTCAGCCTGGAGGAGACTGAGGAGAGACCTCATTACAGCCTACAACTTCCTCATAAGGGGAAGTGAAGGTACAGGCACTGATTTCTTCTCTCTGGTGACCAGAGGAAATACCTAAAAGAATGGAATGAAGCTGTGGCAGAGGAGGTTTAGGTTGGATATTAGGAAAAGGTTCTTAGCCCAGAGGGTGTTTGAGCACTGGAACAGACTCCTCAGGGAAGTGGTCACCATACCAAGTCTGACAGACTTCAAGAAATGTTTGGACAACACTCTCAGGCACATGGTGTGACTCTTGGGGCTGTTCTGTGCAGAGCAAGGAGTTGGACTTCAGTGATTCTTGTGGGTCACTTTCAACTCAGGATATTCTATGACTCCATGACCTGACAGCGTGTGCTTGCAGCCTAGAAAGCCAACCATATCCTGGGCTGCGTCAAAAGAAGTGTTGTAGCAGGTCCAGAGAAAGGCCATGAAGATGATCAGAGGGCTGGAGCACCTCTCCTGTGAAGACAGGCTGAGAGAGTTGGGGTTGTTTAGACTGCAGAAGAGAAGGCTGAAGAGAGCTTACAGCACCTTCCAGTACCTAAAGGTGGCCTATCAGAAAGATGAAAAGGAACTTTTCATGGGGATGCAGTGATAGGACAAGGCGGAATGGCTTCAGACTGAAAGAGGGTAGGTTTAGGTTAGGAAGAAATAACAAAGAAATTCTTCACTGTGAGTGGCGAGGCACTGGATCAGGTTGCCCAGAGAAGTTGTTGCTGCCCCATCCTTGGAAGTGTTCATGGCAAGGTTGGATGGGGCTTTGAGCAACCTGATCTACTGAAAGGTATCCCTGCTCAAGGAAGCTGGAATAAGATGTTCTTCAAGTCCCTGCCAAGCCAAACCAGTCTATGATCAGGTAGCACTTTAAGCCTTTACACCCAACAAAATGCCATATACTATTCTCAGACTGATTTTTGCCCAGATTTAAAGGGCTATTTATGGTCAAGTCTGGAAAAAAAAAAGTCTTTGAAAGGTCCTGGACCACAAAGCAAACTGGATTTTTTTTTTTTTTGGCTGCTGTTGTTGTTTTAGGTATTCAGGAAACCAATATCCTCATAAGGGATTTCAGTTTCAGCAGCACTACTCACTAAATTACAGTTTACTGGCAGGATTGAGATAAAAAGAAATTAAAATTTAACAGCAAGGATTGACGCAGCCCACAAAAACCAGGACATGTGCCAGAAGAAATGCCACAGAGCCCACACAGTCAGTATCTACTCATTCAGAACACAGATTACATAAAGGAGTTAGAATGAAAAGAAAAGACCCAGGCTCAGCACAGCAGCTGTCTGTTAAGACAGTCCCCTCTTCTGGGGATGTAAGTGATGTGCTCCTCCTGCCTGCCATACCACCACCTCAGCTGTCACTTCCTTCTTAGTCTCCCCTCCTCTGCCCTCTTCTTCATAAGTCTCTTATTTCCCTCCATCCAATAATCATACAGATCTGGCTGCCTTCACACACTTCCACTAAGCTTTCTAATGCATACGAAAACCAACCAGTATCCGTGCAGAGCTCTCTGACTGCACTGCAGAAGAAGCCAGACTTTCACTGTCTTTTCCTCACCCACATCTCACGGAAAATCCCACCCACTCAGCTATTTTCCTCTTTCCTCTACTTAGTGAACAGTGTTGCAGTCCCCAGGCCACAAGTTCTCATTGTCCTCCTAGATGAAGCTTCAGGTTTCTTAACCCATAAATCTCTGTGTATTCAGAACCACAGACCTAGCAAATTCCTTGATACTTCAGTTATTTTGCAGTACATATCCAAGATGTGCTACAAATGCCTGGTTGAAACTCTGCTTCAGCTTGGCCTGGCTGTCAAAGGTGTGTGGCTACTCCCCACACAGCTGAGGAGTTTCACAGAAACTTACCGATATTTAGGAATCTACAAAATCTCCCTCCAGCATCTTACAGAACCAGATTTTTCATGTCACCAAAAAAACATTAACACAAAGCTGGCCCTGTAGGTTCATCTACCCAAGCCATTTTTGCCTGACTCTGCAACTCCTTTCCTTCTGTAAAGCAAACTACAAGTCACACAGGCTCTCTCTCAAGTAAAAAAGAGAAAGATCCATCATTTCAGCTACAAGGGTTTTTAAGTCAATTAGAGCCTGAGTCTTGTAATCCGAACTAGCTAGACACAGGGAATTAGTTATCTTCATTAATCAGCACAGCAGCTTCTCATTTTATTACGCTCACATGAAGTGGTAAACTAGGCACCAAGTCGGGTGACCTCCAGAGATGAAGTGGCTGTCAGACAATCAACTTTCTAGTTTACGCACTGCCTGCAGCTTTAAGGATGCTCTTGCAGCTAGAATACATTGAGGTAAAGAATCTAGTTGCAAGTAGCTGGTATCCAAGACATTGTCACTCACTTAACAGAATGCACACATAAACTGCAACAGTATCTGTGCTAAGAACTGCTGGGTAAGAAGATGGGAGACAAATTCTGAAAATCAGAAATAGAATGTGTCATCGTAGCTAGGCTGGAAAAAAAATGCTGAATTGTCCATCAGGTCTTAATAATCTTAATCTAAGTACAAAGCAAGCAATGGCCTCCTACCACCTGCAGGAAAAATGGGGATTTGGAAAGGTTCGCCTTGGTTTGAGTCAAGCAGAAATACCGACATAACCAAGGTAGGCAGCATGGAATCATAAAATAAACTGTATTCGTGCCATTGCTTCTCTCAAGTCAGTAAGAAAAAGGAAGTCCAGTAATGGGAATACATTTTGTTGTGTTAAAGCTGCTGTGAAGCCGGAGGCACACTGTGCAAAGCTCCAGAAGGAAGCACAAGTGTAGCCATACACATAAAAGGAACAGTAACATAATAATGGCACATTCATGCAGCTACAGCTACAAAGCCAGCTGGGTGCATGTTATAAGGAACTGATGTATTGAGATTCTAGCAAATCTGTTACGCCTCTTGGTTTTATTTGGTGCACTGATACATTTAACTGCCCTTCCTCTCTTCTTTAACAACACACTTTTAATTTTGTTTTAAAAAAGCTCTTTTGCAGGTTGATACTACTTCATCCAACGAAGATAAGAGAACCATTTATCTCTGTGCAGAATGTCCTC
Source organism: Empidonax traillii (assembly GCF_003031625.1). Classification (NCBI taxonomy): domain Eukaryota; kingdom Metazoa; phylum Chordata; class Aves; order Passeriformes; family Tyrannidae; genus Empidonax; species Empidonax traillii. The sequence continues at coordinate 1,789,856 of NW_020955267.1, forward strand.
TCAATCCATGTGCACAAATGTCCACTACCAATGGCATGCCCATCTCATGCCACGCACAAGATGACTATTCTCTAGTGAAAGGCACAGTATTTTCTCACAATAAGTAAAGCATGCACAAGCCAACAAACAAGAATGCCCATGAGACCTTAAGTTTAAAATACATTCACGGAAAACTGAAAAGTCAGCATAAAAGGTACTAGGCAGGATCCAGTATCAGCTATCAAGGACAAAAGCCACATCAATGGCCAGTGTCTACAAAAAACACTCATTCTCTCATCAGGGCTGAAATTTGTCATTTCATTTACATACAAGCTAAAAAAACAGTGGCAAAACAAAAACAAACAAACAAACAAACAAACACACACACACAAAAAAAGACTTCTGCCAACTGCTTAAGTCTAAGGACTTTTCACTGCAAATGAACAACCACCAGCACTGTCAGCTCCTTCTGTCCTCCTCAAATGCAGCAAGCCAGCCAGATGGCAACTTTTAGTCCAGTCTGATCTTGTACCAGATCTGCTTTCCAAGCCAGAACAACATTCATCCACCCCCAACCCTACACATCAGTGGGGAAAGCAGATCACCCCCTTCCTCCTCAATTATTTCCTTTCCCAAACCACTCAGGGTCACTTAAGCAGTATCATGGGATGTGCTACAAATGATCATACCCGGCAACAATTAAGCCGGGTATGATCACCCAGGCAGAAAGCTCAGCTATGGCTTCCCTAACAAACACAGTTCTTCTTTCAGTCTCACTTTCTTCCTCATTGTCACAGCCTCAGTCACAGTTCTATACAGGTCACCGCTTTAGGAAAACACTCCACTGTTGGTACCTCATTGGCTGCTTTTTCTGACCAGCACAAGATAAAACCGGTTGTATTTGGAAGATACTAAAAGCTGCGAGATCTCACTAATCCCAGAAGCTTTAATGAGAAAGGCCTTTCTCTCTCCCTTCCCCGCACGGGGCATGAGAAATCAGGTGCCCCAGACCAGTCCGAGAACTTGGAGAACATTTCCTTTCATGTGCAGAAAAGACATTTTGGGTCAGACTACACCATTATAGCTGGATAAAGTACAGCCGAAATTATGCTTATTTGCTAAGATTTCTACTCACAAATGTAGATAAGATCTAAAGATAATGACAATCCACTGCTTTTCATTAAGAAGTCCATGAGCTAGAGTGTGGCAAAACCAGCACTTAATTCTTAAAAAAAAATCCAGTCCAGCAAGCTCAATAAGTGGACTGAAGACCTCAGTAACCTTCCAGCTCTGCTAAACAGAGACAATGGGGAAAGGAGGGCGACCGGTGTACAAGGTGGGCTTGGCGGGGCCACCAAACCCCACGGCCTTCCCATCGGCGCCGGTTCCCCCACCCTACCCGACGATACACCCACCGATACACCCGCAGCGCCGCGCAAGGGGCGAGACTACACCGAAACGAAAAGCTGAGGCCGCCGCGGGGCAGGCAGAGCCGGCCCTTCCCTCCCGCCGGGAGCCCCGAGCGACCCCCGCCGCCGCTGTATCAGGCCTCCCGCGGGCGCTCCGGGCCGGCAGCGGGGCCGCCGCCACCCGGGGGAAGCCCGTCGCGGTGGGGCGGCTCGGCTGGGCTGCAGCCCCCTCGCCCCGGGAGCCCCGCTCCCCGGCCCGCTCCCGCCGTTACCGTGAGCTCCGGCGGCGGCCGCGACGTCGGTCCCACTGCCCCGCGCGGCCACTGCCCGGCGCTGGCAGCCGGAGGTGACGCGCTCCCGGGGCGGGGCCCAGTGACGCACCAGGGGAACCGGCGGCGGAGGCAGGACCAGCGGGATCAGCGGGATCAGCATGGTGAGCCGGCAGCGGGCCGAGGGGGCAGGGGGCAGGCTGGGGTCGGGTCTCTCCTCGGCTCATCGCGGCTGAGTGTCTGTCTCCCTGCAGGGGAAGCAGAAGAAGGCGCGGAAGTACGCGGTGATGAAGCGCATGATCAGCCTCCGGGATGAGCGCATGTGAGTGTGGCTGCGCTCCCAGGCGGGGCCCTGCAGCGTCCTCGTGTCCCGCTCGGGAGAGGCAGGAGCGGGGATCCCGGCCCAGGCCTCTCCACCGCTGGCCGCCCTTCCCTGTCACTCGTCCCCACGCAGTGCCTGTGTTTCTTTGCAGTAAAGAGAAGGACCGGGCGAAAGCCCCCGTGAAGAAGAAAGAGGACCCGAGCGCCATCAAAGAGCGGGAGGTGTAAGTACTGCCGACACTTTGGGGAGAGAGGGATGGAGGGAGAGAAGAAGGGAGCAAGGTCAGGCCACGCTGCAGACTGTAACCGAGGATGTTTCTGAGCAAAATTGTCAGAGAAGGACATGGTGTGCCAAACCAAGGGACTGTGGCTTGGGAGGCAGCAGGAGTCTTCCTGCTCATTACTCCTTCATTCTGTGCAAGTTGTAGGATTGGACATGTTGTTAAATGCATTTAACTGATTTGAATTCTTTGTCTTCCTGGCAGCCCCCAGCATCCCTCTTGCTTGTTCTTCCAGTATAATACACAGCTGGGCCCCCCTTACCACATCCTGGTTGACACTAACTTCATCAACTTCTCCATCAAGGCCAAGCTGGATCTAGTGCAGTCAATGATGGACTGTCTCTATGCCAAGTGTGAGTGTCTGCACCACTCGCAGCTTCTTCTGACCAAGCAGTGCCACAGTGTGCTTGGAATGTGCTTTGTCAGCCTCATGCCACTGGCTGAAAATAACAGAAATCTTGAAAAAAGGATATGTGCTGTAATCTTGGAGCTCGTTGTTCATGCCTACGGTAACCCTGGAACTGTCTCTGGTTTCAGTCAAACAGTGGTCTTAAATGCTAGTCTCAACAAAGGTAGAGCATTAGTACTTAAATAACTAAAATTACCGTAGCATGGTCAAACCCAGTGGCTCTACGTTTCATCACTTTGCAACCTTATCAGTTCTTGCTGTAAGTAGTATGTTTTAGAGTTCCATGATAGTTCCTGGACGTGTGGGCAATTAGAGGTCTGTGAATAAATTTTGCTTAGTATTAATATGGGCTTTTTTTGCATGTAGGTATTCCATGCATCACAGATTGTGTAATGGGTGAAATCGAGAAGTTAGGACAGAAGTACCGTGTGGCATTAAGGTAGGTGCAGGGTGTTCTTCTCTTTTGCCATGACTGGTGCTCCTGCACCAGAGGGTGGTTAGGTTGTTGCAGAGTCCTGAACTTGTTTTTATTTCTCTGGCTGTACAAGATGAGTACAATGTCTCAAGTTTTAGATTTTTTTAGTTTTTAAAACAAAATGCTATGTATGAGGGCACAGTATCAATCTGTAATCTTATATCCTCCTAACACTTTCAAAGTAAGCCTTTTTCCTGTTTCTCAAAATATATATATTTTTTTAATTTTTTAAAAATTTTTATAATTTTTAAGAATTTCTAAAAACAAATAAAGAAGTGACACGAGTCTTATGGAATTTTTTACTCATACTTCATATTACTCCTGTATGAGCAGGTACCATGTACTGATAATCTAGAGCTAGGTTATTGTGTGATCTATACAACACTAGTCCAGTGTAGTTCATGTCCTCCACTCAGATGTATTGTTCTTTACTTTTTGTTTTGGCCTGGTGTGTTGTAAACTATCCAAGTACATCCCCTAAGCAGCTTCGATGGTGCCCTTCAGAGAGAAGGTGCAATGTCCCTAAATGCATGGTACAAACGATCACATACTGGAAGTTCTAGTTCTTCCCACAGATAACTTATTTCAAATTACTTTGTTTGGCAATGGCCTGACATTATACAGATTTTGAATCCAGCTAACCAGTACTAAGTACTTAACCTATAATAATTAGACAAACTGCGTTCTATTTTGGTCCTCATTTCATTTGACTTTTATGTACCATTTACTCCATCCCTTCAGCCCTTGTTTTGAGAACAATGTTCTGTATGTCACAGAAATGGCTGTTTTCTTATTCCTCCATACTGTGTTACTATACTCTCTAGTGTGATTACTGTGATGCTGCCTTATATGTCCCCACAGAATTGCCAAGGACCCTCGGTTTGAACGCTTGCCGTGTATGCACAAAGGAACCTATGCAGATGACTGCTTGGTACAGAGGGTCACTCAGGTATTTCCCTCTCTGACATTTTCTGTACTGTGCTAACATACTAAAAATTCCTGAGCCCTCCTAACTACTGATGACTTAAATTTCCCACAAAGTAACTACAAAATTGCACAAAGGGGCAGTTTCAGTGTCTACAACAACTTTATTTGACATAAGGTTTTGTCTTCCCTGGGTGTTCTTGTTGCATAGAACAGCATCAAGAAGCACTGAGGATGGGAAAGCTGTCATCTTGGAAGGCTGGACAGACTTTCAGAAATTTCTGTGAGTCTATTTTGATGACCAGAAGGATGTTACTGTGGAATTCTGTACAAGTCCTAATAATGCCTTGCTAAGGACTCTTAGCCTTCTTGTGTTCAATGAGCTCACTGAATAGAAATGTTTGATCTGTTATGTCTCCTTTCTGTGGGTTCACTGGTGTTAAATCTGACCTGTCTTCTTTTTTTTCCAGCACAAATGTTACATTGTGGCCACCGTAGATAAAGAGCTCAAGCGGAGAATACGAAAAATCCCTGGAGTGCCTATAATGTATATTTCCAGGCACAGGTAAGGGCCCCCTGACAGAGAGAAACCCTGCCCAGTACAATCCTTGTCTGACAGGGACTCTGTCACCATGTACTTCTCTCCTGCACTGTCTGTAGTGCAGGCTGCAGTAAAGGGCCTGGTGTTTGCACAGAAGTTGAAATACAGCTACTGCTGGGAAAAGATTGGCCGCAGACCCACTTTTATTGCAGTCTACTTGTTCACTTGTCTTTACCAGGAGAGCTACTTTCCTTGAGGCCAGTGTTTTCATACATCAGTTTTGCTTACCAGCAGCAGCAGGACTAACAGGCAAATGTGTTCTACAGGTCCTTGAGGAAAAGAACATTCTTGTTCCATATTCCATTTGGTAGTTTTGCATATCCTCAGCTAAGAGAGTGAATTTGCTTCTTAGCTAAAAACTAAACAACTCAGAAGGATACTGGTGCAGCATGTTGGAAATGAGGAGGTTGATTGCTAGAAATATGTAAAGTCTTAAGTGATCTATAATTAGAATGTGGCTCAGAAATTTTTTCTCTCAAAATATCTTTGTGTCTTATTCACTGTGGCCATGAACTTTTGGAACAGGATGCCCAGCGGGGTAGAAGTTGGACTTGGTGATCTTGGAGGTTTTTTCTAACCTAAATGATTTTGTGATTCTGGGAATTATAAGTTGAAGGTCAAAAGTTTTATTCTCTGTAGTGGTCTGCTCTTAAATCCTAAGTCTTACAGGACCACCTTTTTTTTTTCCCTTCTCTGGAGATGGTGAGTTTCTGAGATGCCTGATTTCTGAGTTTAGGGTGAAGAATAACAGCAATGTTATGAAGACTTTTTACTTTCAGAACTAATATTTTTATGGGAATCCAAGCTGCAGATAAAAATGCAGCAAAGCTTGTTGCTGTTTAGTCTGTCTGTAAGCCTTTTGCTGCATAGTGTTGTGAATGGGTGGTTTAGGCCACTGCAGCAATCACCATTAAAGATATTAGCAAAAGCAAGTCCTAATATAAATTTGCAGAAGTGCAACTTAACGGAGTTAGATGTCAAGGTTCACTCTCTTACTACGTGGATGAAAAATGCAAAGAAAAATCAGTTTAGAATCAATTTAGGATGACTTGCATGGAGACTGGGAGTGCAAAGTGTAAGGAAGACCCTCCTATTGAGTCACAACGTTCAGAAAGGATCTCCTTGCTTTCTAAACTCCTGACGGAGTTTAGGTGTGGCTTAATCCAATCCTAGCTCCAGGCTTGGTCAATGGTTTAGGTCTAAAAATTCAATATAAAATCCTTCTATCTGGTCACAAGGCTCAGAATGGACTCCCTTACTTTTTGAACTCCTGATGGAGTCCAGGTGTGGCTGGATCCAAACTTAATCCCAGATTTGATCAACAGTTTCTGTCTAAATTAGATTTTAGCAGCACTTAATCATGACTAACTTAACATTTATAAAGTGATTCAGTAGGATTTACTACAATTATAACAGTGACTTAATTATAGATGCAGGAAACAACATTCATACTACGCTTGGTAAAGAGTATTTCAGCCAATTCACACATGTGCACATGAAACAGAGATGGATGTATCTAAATGTGTAAAGGTACCTGGCAAAAATTCCCTTCAGGTTCAGTGAAATATGTTGAATGCCTGTGCATTTTTCAACAGGGAAGGGCTGAGCTACAGTCCTTCATGTATTGCATACTTGAGAGTTCATGAGCTCTGAGAGGTGTCCCGCTCAGAGGGAGGTGCTGGTACAGCACTCTGCAGCCCAGGAGAGCTCAAAGGGCCTCACTTAAGACCACTGTTCATAGAGTAGCAAGGTGATTGGTTTTAGTCGTTCATAAATTGCACATCTAGGCCACAATCCAGATTGGTAATTACTAGAGTTTCCAAAACTCCAGTAACAATGTGGCTCCCTGCCAAATGCTCAACCCCCCAGTAGCAGCCCCTCTCTACTTCCCCCAGGGCAAAGGAAAAAAACTATGTAAATTGAAGAACTCGAAAATCAAGCTAGTTATATAAAAATATATATATATTTTATGTATATTACAGTTAAGATGCTATGTACACAGCAAAAGGGAATCCAAACACCCCCCGAAGGGATAGGGAAAGGGGAAAAGGAACAAAAGGGAACAAAAAAAGGACACCGAGCAGATATACGCAATGAAACCCGAGAATTAGTAAAATAACTAGTAAAACAAATCTCACCACGTCCCTTAGAAAAAAACAGGATTGACACACACACAGCCAGCACTCCCCAAGCCTCCACGTGGCAGGCCAGTGGATGCTGCAGGCCTCAGCCTTAGATAAGCGAGACCAATGCAGGGACCCAGTGTTCCCGAACTTCGCCATAAGAGAAGAGGAGCGAAGGCCTCTCCTCCCTTCTTATTTATACCTCGATTTACGTAAAAAATCAAATGGAATACTGGGAACACTGCCCCTTCCTTGGTTACAAACTGGTAACCAGGGAAGGCCTAGATTAAAACTACCACACAATGGTACCATTCCACTCAGGCCATGATTCAGATAGGGCAGGGGATGGCTGCTTAGTTGCACTCTCATCCTTCACCTTAGCTAGGCAACAGGAGTTCCTGGTTCAGTCAGTGCTGTTCCATCTTAGCCATGAAAGGCTTCCTGGTATGTTCAAGGGATGCTTTACCACCCAACTCATTACACAATGACCAAGGCCTATCTGGAATCCCTGAAATCATACAGCAGCCCCAAGGAGGAGGAGGGGGTAGATGCTCCACCACAGTGGGGAGGAGAGCAGTGTGGAGTAGGTTGTCTTCATAAGTTTTTCTTCTTTCTCAGGTACAATATTGAGAGAATGCCGGATGATTATGGAGCTCCTCGATTCTAACCTGTCCAGCCAAGCCACTGATGCCAGGACTCTGAGCCGGAATAAGGATCCTTCTGATTCCAACCCTCCTGCTTTCTCTTTTACTCACAGGACCATGGGTGACACTGAACTGACTTCTTAGCCTTGATTTTCTATGAAAAAGCTATTTTGAAGATTCTGGTTTTATTCATCCTTGTTCTGACTTATTCTGATTGCCTATAGCTGGGAGAAGTGTATGGGAAACAGAGGGTGGCAGTGCCCAGAACATGCCTAACTCTGTCTTCATTGTGATCCGTGGAAAAAGTAATTTCAGCATTCTGAATTAAATACTGGTGATGCAACTCTGGCTGAGAATGAAACCACAGAAATTTTAAAAGTTTCTTATTGGTGCACCTGCAGTGGAACAGATATTTCTCTGGAAAGCTCCCTCACACCTGTTTCCTCAAACAAATAAGCACCTGCGTTCTGGAGAAAAGATATCAGCTCTGCACCAGTTGGTGGGCCTTCTCTGGAACAGCAGTCTAGAAGATTTTGGGAATTGATGATCTGGGAATTAATGGGCTTTTATTCAACTGTACAATGAATGATGTGTGGTTAAGTGTCCTGCTCAGATTGTCCTGTCAGTAGTGGGTTGGCTGGCAGTCCGGTCCTTTTGCTTACATTTAGAGTAGTGGGGACAGGGTAGGGTTGGGTTGGAACGGGTCTCTCCCTCTTGTTTGCTTGGAACCTATGCACCTCAAACTCTTATCACTTCCATTAGGTATCAGGGAAGAGGAGGAAGGTGTCAAATGGGGAAAGGTGTTAATGTGAATTGGGAGCAGAAAAGTGTCGGAGAATAAGAGCAATGGTTGCAGAGAGTCTCCCAGAGACCTGCAGCATTTACTGCAGGGAAGGAAGTGGTCAAAGAAGGGATGGAAAGCAATGGTTAAGCCACGAGGAGAAATGCAGGAGGAAAAGTATTTCAAAGCCATAACTCTGCATTCTCATATCTTCTCCATTACTTCTTAGTTCTCAGCAATATAATTTGCTCTTATGATCTCTGCTCTGTGGTGAGGACAGGGCCAGCAGGGGCCAACATGCCAAAGTATGCTTCCTGGCCAAAATACAGGAGAAGACTGAAAATTTGTATTCTTGGTAAAATTAAGAAAATTTCCAAACTTTATTAGAGCTTTTATCCTGTATTGCCTTATACTGATTTGGCTGCAGAGGTGGCCAAGAAGGCCAATAGCATCCTTGCCTGTATCAGAAATAGTGTGGTCAGCAGGCTTAGGGAAGAGACCCTGCCCCTGTACTCGGCACTGGTGAGGTTGCACCTCGAGTCCTGTGTTCAGTTTTAGGCCCCTCACTGCAAGAAAGACATTGAGGTGCTGGAGTGTGTCCAGAGAAGGGCAACAGAGTTGGTGAAGGGTCTGGAGCACGAGACCTATGAGGAGCAGCTGAGGGAGCTGTGGTTGTTTAGTCTGAGGAAAAGGAGGCTCAGGGGAGATGTTATCACTCTCTATAACTACCTGAAAGGAGGTGGTATCCAGGTGGGCATACTGACACTTTCAAAACTTAGACCCTTCCAGGCTATCACAGTTGAAGTTTTTTTTTCTCAGCCTTCACCCAGGAAGAGAGTAGCCAACAACCCTGAAATTTCACACTCGGTATATGTGCATTTCAAAAATAATATCGTTAGTTTTCTTCTCTCAGTCCAAGTTACATTTCTTTAAGCTAAATGATCGAGTATTGTCATGAACACTTGAAGCCCATGTTACGTCAAATGAGGACTGAGAAATAGTTGTAGGATTAGATCTCTGTAACTTGGATTTCAGAATAATTCTAGTTTTGAAAGAATTCTTCAAGTAAAGAGTTAACTAAAATTGTTCCAGTGCAAATAACTTTGCTTGAATTAACCTAAATGGAAGGAGACTGGAGAAGAAAGAAATGAACATATATGGTAATATTTGATAAAATCTTTCTGGCACCAGATAAGAGGTCGAAAGTACAGCATTTGGGGAATGATGAATTTGGGGAACATGTACCTGCCAGCATAATGCCTATTGGAGGGATTTCATGAAAATACACGTATGTAGCTGTGGGTAGGAATCAAAGCAAATGTGTCCATTTACTTTATTCCTTCTACTCTCTCTTTTAGTAAAAGGAGGAGGAACCTGGAATACACATAAGGCAATTGCTAAAGATGTGTTAAAAGGTTTAGAGGTTGAGCAGCAAGGAGAAAGTATTGGCAGTGAACAAACCCATCAGGAAATTTTTTTTAACTGAGTATAATTGGCAAGATGAAAAACTTAAATATTAGCTCAAAGAACCTTGTCAGAAGATAAACAGGATAGGAAAGGACCACCTGAATGATCAACTGCTTCTCCTGCAGTGCCAGGGAACCTGTGTACCAAACACTTGGTTCAGAGGAAAGTATTTATTCCATGCACATAATGGTATCCCAACCTCAGATCCAGCTTACAGCATATCAAAGGAGGAAAGATCCTTGTCACAGAAAATCGAGTTTGATAAGCTAGAATACTTTGATATTCCCACAAATGCAGAACTCTGCCAGTCCAAACCAGAGGAGAAATTCCTTCCTGACCCAACTATGGTAGTTGGTTTAAACCTGCTCAGGAGTTAAATATCAAACAGATGCTTGCAGTGTTTCTCAGTAATTAGAGAATCCAGCCTCCCCACTAACATCCTGTCTCTTGCTGTAGCCAGTTCCCACAGCTTCAGAAGACAGAGAACAACCAGGGCAGCCGTGTAAAGAAAGTTTGAATTTATACAAAGAATAGGAGAAAATAATTTCTACTCCTTTCTGGAGCTACCAGAAGGCCTAAGATTACTGCAGCCTTACCACTAGATGAAGTGAAACTTAAGCTGTTAATCCAGGATGTGACACAGGTTGACTGAGGGATAACAGAGAGGCGGCATAGTAGCATTTAGAAGCAGAAAGAACATGAGCTTAAAAAAAACTAAAACCAACATGATGACAGCCACTAATGTTACAGACTGAATAGAATAAAAGAATAACAATAAAATATTCAGAATAAAAAAATTAGAGGGCATAATATGAACTTAGCAGGGTTGCTTTAGGGCAAGGTAACACTGGGTAAAGCCAATGTGTCTTGTTTGGTGGAAGTCAACTCTACTGCTGTCCAAACCAGAAGTGAGTACTGAAAAAGCATCAAGTTATTTGAAAGTTACAGTTTGCCCTCCTCAATGTAGGCTGGAAAACAGTTGTCCCTGAAAGTGGTTAAGTACATGTATTCATAAGGAAAGCAACAAGTCTCTTGACAATATTGAGTAACCACAGCTAAGAGCAAGAATACTGGGAGAGACCTGCTTGCAGGAAATAACTGTGAGTAAACTGATCACAAGAGAATTCACTCTGAGTGAACAGATCAGGAGGCTAAATTACAGGATGTTTGCAGTAGGAATTCCCTATTTGGGGAAGAATTCCCTATTTTGAAGAAGACTTTCAAAAGCTTAGTGAGTAAACTGGCCCATAGAGCTCAGGGATATAAATGCTAAGTACCTGCACGGTGAAGAGGAAATAGGAGCTAAAAGTACAAATGCTATCTGGAAGTCATATTCACTGCAGGAGAAATCTAGATCATCCTAAATGTAAAAGGACCAATAATCGCCTCTAGATGAAAAGAAGGATACTAAAGAATAGAAAAGACAGTTCTATGTGTATTAAAATAGTTTTCTTAGAGATTTGCATCTCATAACTTGAGTTCACAGTGAAAGCTTTTCTTGTAGATTAATGGTATTAATGTATCTCGTCTATAGATTCCTTGGAATTTAACAACAAATGAACACAAAGTCCAGCTTTTCTACCAGAGAGGACAAAGCTTTTCCTCTCCCTAACAATCTGGTTTTCCTGATTTTTCTCCTGACTGAAAAGTCTTAGGACTTTTCCTCCAACATGTGCCTTTTTGCACTGGCCAGGGATCCTTGATTTGCCAGTCATGAACTAGAGACTGAACATGGCAAAAATTGCTCATATTTTCTGTGCTTGGGAAGGAGAGCAAGGAGTGACACACACAGTGCTGGTGCCCTGCTGACTCACAGCCAGGAGGCTGCGCTGCCCAGCTACTAGAATTCAGACACACAAGCCCTCATGTCTTTCAGTGCAGTTTAGAACTTGGCATAAATCATTACTAAAGGGATACAGAAGATATTTGTATGTTTAACTCATGCTATAGTGTGGGAAGGGAGAAACAAACAAAGATTCTTTCCTGCATCTCAGTGCAGTCGTTTCTGTAATGGATGAGGCACTTTCACACATCCACTGCTCCATTCTCGTGTTCGTGTATCAGGTTTATCGCCAGCATATTCGCTGGAAACAGGATCGTTCATGGCATTCTGGGGCTGGATCATCGGGGCTGGATCACCTCGCAGAGCGCCGTCCCCTCGGGGGGCTCCGCGCTGCCCTTCCCGAGGCTGCAGGACCTCTTTCCCTTCGTGCGTCGTTCCCGGGGCCCGGCTCGGGGGGACGTGTGGCCGCGCTCATGCCACCCTTCAGTCGCTACGGTTCACCAGCTCTGCTACGGAGCCCCCGGTCACCGGACCTGGCTGTGGCGGGACCGCAGCGGCACGGCGACACCGGCCGTGGCACAGCGGGCGGGCAGAGAACACGGCCACCCCAGGGAACAGAGGGCACCGGCGCCCCAGGGATATCAGGGCCCGCGGAGGTGCCGGGACAGCCATCCATAGCCTTGCCTGCGCGGCACCTGCCGGCACCCCGACACAAAACGGAGCCCCGGCGGCTTCCCCGCGCTGACCCCCCGTCCCGTCGCCGGGCTGGCGGCCGTGCCCGCGAGGGGGCGCTGTGCCGCCACCGCCCCCCCCCCCACCAAGGGGCGCCTCTGAGCGCTCTGGCCCCGCGTTCGCGCTCGACTGCTCGGCGGGGCGGGGCTTTTCCGCGCAGGCGCCGTGCGCCGCCCGCCGCCGCCGCCGCGGCCTGTGCCCGCTGCGCGCTCCGCCATGTACCCGGCCTGGGGCTTGTACGGGGCGGCCGGGCACTACCCGCCGCCCCCCACCTCCATTCCGCCCCCGCCGCTGCCCATCCCGCCCCCCAGCGTGCCGCCTCCCGCCGTGCCGCCGATGCCGCTGCCCAGCTACCCGCCGCCGGGCCCCGCGCCCCCCGCCGCCGCGCCGCCGCCCGCCGGTTCCTCGGGGTTTCTGAGCCTGCAGGAACAGCACCTGGCCCAGCTGCAGCAGCTCCAGCAGATGCACCAGAAGCAGCTGCAGTCCGTGCTGCTGGGCCCGCCGCCGCCGCCGGGGCCGCCCCCGCCGGGGCTGCCGCCGCCGCCGCTGCCCGGCTCCTTCACCGACTGGCAGCAGCAGCCGCCAGTGCCTCCGGGGCCGCCGCCCGTCCGCAGCTACCAGAAGCAGTTCGCCCACCGTGAGCCGCCGC
>NW_020955267.1:1803329-1807933 GCF_003031625.1 Empidonax traillii
TCCCCGCCGCTCCAGCCCTACCTGCCCCGGGCGCAGCCCTGCCAGCCGCCTCCCTCCTTCTCTGAGCCGCCGCCCTCCTACCTGGAGCCCCCGCCGGCCACCGCCTCACAGCCCTACCTGCCGCCTCCCGCCCAGGGATACATGGCACATCCCCAGCCCTACCTGCTCTCCTCCCAGGCCTCTCCTTCCCAGCCCGCGCAGCCCGCCCTGGCCTCCTCCATCCCTCCCCCGGCCAAGCCCTCGCAGGCGCATTTCCCACCGCCTCAGCCGTCCTTGCCCCCTCCCGCCGCTGCCCCGCCGGAGGCCGCGCAGGGTGCCGCCAAGGAAGGCGGTGGCACGGAGCAGCCGGACCCCTCCACCATGACCCCCCAGGTAAGGCGGCCCGGGCGGCAGCGGCGGCGATGAACGGGTACGGGGCGTTGCAAAGGTCTCCGAGTAAGGGCGGTTAATAAACACACTGTATTTGCATAACACTTAAAGGGTTTGGACGCAACCCGTGGGAGTCTGGGAATGGCACGGCTCAGGAGAAGCTCCATAAGTGCTTCTTTATCCAGTGATGGTGGCTGGGATGTAACAAATTGTCATTTTTCAAGAGCAGTTGAGTGGTTTCAGCGAAAGTGTAAATCCTGGCTGAATTTAGGGGGGTGTGTTAGTCTTGGAGAATTGTATTCCAAAGTATAGCATGTGAGGGACCTCCACGTAACCCGTGTTGACTTTGTCTGACCTGTTGCGAGAACAGCAGTCTGTTTGCTTGTTGCACGTTGCAGGATGAGTGTCACTTGTCTTCAGTGATTTCTTCATGTAGTTTCCTTAAGGTATAGTGTTTCAGTTGTTTGCCTAATCAGTGTAGAATTGTGACTATATTAATCCTACTACACATAGTTGAAGTTGCAGAAGTGTTTCTGTTGGCAGTACATAGTTGCTATCTACTTAGATTCACATTTTGTGGTACACATACTTGATCTTATAGTATGAAATTGTATAGGGCATTGGAGGGGAATGTTCTGAAATGCTTTTGGGGTGCAAACTATTAATGCTGTGTGCTTTTTATGCATACATTAGGGCCAACATGCCTGCAAAATGTTTGCGTGCTTCACTTCCTAAATGAGAACAGTTCCAGCGAGCTTGATGGGACTGTTCATCCGCGTTGTCAGGGACAATCCAGTGGCTAAGGTTAAGCATGCACAGTGAGACACTCATGTTGAGTCCCTCAGCTATGTACGTGGGTCAGGTTGATCACCGAGGCTTTTGCATGGTTTTAGAGTTGTCTTGCGGAGATCCAGCTGCAAGAACAAAGCTTTACAATTATTTTATTTAAGTTTAAAAGACATCTAATTTGGGGAAATTGATCTTAGGATTCTGATTTGAAGCTCAGTTTGCAAAAATCATATCATATCAAATTAAAGTCACTGAAACTTTTTGTTAGTTACTGGGATACCTTTTTAATTGTATTTTTACATTTGCACCATATAACTAATTACTGCCTAGCAACATGGTGCTTTGAGTTCATTTCACTTAATTTTACGAAGGTTCTGGACAGTACTAGTTAATCTTTTACAGTGATAACAATGAGACTTACTAAATTTTTTAATGACAAAACCAGAACCTTGAAAAATCAGGTGTAGGAAGTGGTGTTAATTTGGTATTGAGGCAGCTTGCTGACTTCTCACATTATGGAAGTCAGTGATAGAACAGTAAACACTCTCCAGAAGAATTGCAAGTAATGCATTATTGTGATGCACAGAGAAGCAGCAGAACACTCCTGAAGTTTACATTGTCTGGTATATGAGTGTACAAACAGCTTCTATCTTGAGTAGTTTGTTTGCTCTCACACACAATTCAGTTCATTCGAAAGGAATATGGTACTTTTCTGGTCACAAATTTATTGTAACATAGATAGGATTTTGGCTGTCATCTTAATGATAAAATGAGTAACAAGTCCTTACACAACAGGAATAGGAAAAAGCAAAGCATAGTGATGCTTTCTTGTTGATGACCTTAAAAGCCAAGTAGAGAAATAGTGTAATTTGTCATTTATAATATCCTATTAGGCCTTTGTTTAAACTGGCAATTAAAAGCAGTTCTTTCTGTTCTCGTCCCGCAGTAACAGTGGCTGCAGACAAATAGATCAGTGTTTTTCTCTTAACTGAAAAAATGTTATGCAATTTGCCATGAGATAGTGTTTTATTATTTACCTCTGCTGTCTAAGATACTGCTCTTTTCCTTGACAATATTGTGAGTTTAGCGTAGTTTTTTGCATGGTTGTGTAGTTGGATTGAATGGCTGGGTTCTTGTGTTTCTCTACAATCAGATACATCTTTTGTCAAGTCCAGTTAAAGTACCTGTGATATTTCATTAATACCCCATTTGATAATTGGGTACTGTATTCTGCTGTTTATTTACAGTATCATAGACTGGGTAAGGAAGGTGACCAGAATGTGTCATCTGGTCCAACCTCCCAGCTCAAGCAGGGTCATCCTAGAGCACATGGCACAGGATTGTGTCCAGATGGTTCTTGAATATCTCCAGTGAGAGAGACTCCACAACCTCTCTGACCAATCTCTTCCAGTGCATGGTCACCCTCAAAGTAAAGAAGTTCTTGTTCATGTTCAGGTGAAACTTCTGTGTGTCAGTTTCTGCCCATTGCCTCTTGTTCTGTTACTTGGCACCACCAAGAAGAGCCTGCATCCTTCCTCTTGACACCCTCCCTTCAGATACTTGTAGAAATGGGTGAGGTCCCCTTTCACTTGTCTCTTCTCAAGGCTGAGCAGGCTTTCCTTGTAGGAGAGATGCTCCAGTCCCTTAATCATCTTTGTTGCCCTCTGCTGGGCCCACTCCAGGAGCTCCATGGCTCTCCTGTGCTAGGAGCCCAGACACAGGAAATCCAGATGTGGCCTCACTAGTGCTGAGTAGAGGGGCTGGATCACCTCCCTCAGCCTGCTGGCAGTGCTCTTCCTAGTGCACCCCAGTAGTACACCAGAAACATGTGGGTGCATCTGTACCCATAAATATGCATTTCTCTACATCTGTTAAAGCTACCTTAGCTTTACCAGATCAGCATTCAGCAGACTGCTGCACTGTTTAAACAGCCCTTTTAGTTTTATAAAGGGCACTAAACCATTCTTTTGCTATCTATAACAGAAAAGGACCAAGTGTTCCCCAAAATAGGTGTTATGTTGTGGCCTAGGGTCAGCTAAGTTAATTTTGGAGTAGTCTTTTGGTGTAGGCTTTGCACTGATATTTTTGGTGGTGTGTCCTGTGGTCATGAGCTGATAGTCCCGGTTTCAGTGTTTCTGTAAAATGCAACAGACCTAGTCTCTTGGTCAGCCAGTGATGGAAAAAGGTGTATGTTGATGCTGATGTTTTCCATGGGCTTAAGGATTGTAACTGGATTTGAAGAATGGCAGTCATTGTGAGGAGGTAAGCACTCAAATAACTGAACTCTTCATAATCAAAATTTCCTACATCAGGACTTTTGTTTTGCTCAGACTAAGCTTTAAGAATCTTCCTTTTCACTTTTCTTCTGCTTTTCAGATAGAATCTGTAATACGTGTGTCGCTGACACACCTACTGCAAAAAATAGTTAATAACATTATCATAGCTCTTTGTGGGAACACCTGGTCATAATTATGAGTTCTAGCTTTTTGTTGAGTTGGTAGAATGAAAAGGAAACAAAATGGATCTGTGGAGACAATTTTGCGGCAGTAGGACATGTGCTCACCACATATAGCATCTACCACCACGGTAGAAAAATCACTTTATACTTTTTAGTACCCTTTGAGATGGGTAATTGAATCAGCTTTTATATAGCTGGGAAAGTATACTCCTTCCTCATGTTGTAAGTTGCACTTATTTCAACATGTTTTTGAAGGTTTCTGAGAGAGTCCATGCTGGAGTGTGAATGCACATCTTCCACCCAAAGCCATGACAGCTTTCCTGAGTCATATTCTTGTTGAAAAGATTCTTGGCAGGAGTAATTTCAGGATCAACCTAAAGTCTGTGGAGCATAGACTTTCCTTTCATTGACCTCATTTCCAAGTTACAGTTTTACAGAAGTAATTAAAAAAAAAAAAACAGCTCCATATTTGTGTTTGCTACCAATAGAGATCATATAATAACAGAAGGAGGGGCAAAGAAAACCTCCATTCTTTGATGGACTTGGAGGGAAACATAGTTAATAGAGATGAGGAGAAGGCTGAGGTACTTAACACCTACTTTGCCTCAGTTTTTACCAGTAAGACAGGTGGCCCTCAAGGCAACTGGCCTCTGGAGCTGGTGGACAGAGATAGGAAATCAAATAGCCCCCTTGTATTCCGGGAGGAAATAGTTGGTGACTTACTGAATCATCTGGATCCTCACAAGTCTATGGGACCAGACGGGATCCATCCTAGGGTGATGAGGGAGCTGGCAGAAGAGCTTGCCAAGCCGCTCTCCATCATCTTCCAACAGTCCTGGCTCACGGGGGAGGTCCCAGATGATTGGAAGTTGGCAAATATCACTCCAATCCATAAAAAAGGATGCAAGGCTGACCCTAGTAACTACAGGCCTGTCAGCCTGACCTCGGTGCCTGGCAGAGTTATGGAGCAGATCATCCTGTGTGAAAT